>NC_142805.1:21982963-22282963 GCF_049724085.1 Artemia sp. Qi Xiang Cuo
TAGAGGATTGTGGCTTTAATTTACGGCATGCACCCAACAAAGAATCAAACGAAAGAGAAAAATCATGCGAATTAAAAGAACTGTTTAAAATTATATCAACATGCGAAAGTTGTTCAGGATCATCACAAGATTTCGAAAGGTTTGCAAAATGAGTTTCCCACTCAACAAGAGAAGGGCCATTCTTTTTAGAAGGTTCATTAACTCTCTTTGTTAAACGTAGAGCTTTCCAAAGTTTCTTTTTATTCATATCAACTTCAGACGAAGCATCCATAAGCAAAATATTATTATGACGACGGAGCTCCGACTGGAAAATTGCCTTCTTTTTTTTCATGCATAGAAAAGCCGGATGAAGATCACGCGGTTTTCCACTATTTTTCCAATGTCTAAAAGCTAATTTA
This sequence comes from Artemia sp. Qi Xiang Cuo, assembly GCF_049724085.1. NCBI lineage: Eukaryota > Metazoa > Arthropoda > Branchiopoda > Anostraca > Artemiidae > Artemia > Artemia sp. Qi Xiang Cuo. The sequence continues at coordinate 21,983,362 of NC_142805.1, forward strand.
GATTCATGATTAGCATGTACAAGAAACGGATTTGACGACCAAAAAGGTTTTTCAACATTGGGTTTACACTTTTTAACACCAAAAGTTTCTTTAGCACCATATTTTAAGCAATGTAATAACTGAAGATATATGCAATTAAGCTCAAGCTCTATGTTATCTTTATGACACTTCAGAATATCAGGTACAACTACTTTTCGAGCTAAAGAATCAACTTTATCTTGGTAAGCCGGAATCAGTTTTTCATCCCAGATAATTCTCTCAAAATAATTAGGGCGAATATAAGTTAGCCTGTAAGACCCGTAGTGATATTGACCTATCTAATTATAAACATTATAAAAACTTATACACTAAACTCATCCGTGAAGCGAAGAAAAATTATTATTATACAAAAATTCTCAATTGCAAAGGAAATCTGAAAAAGATATGGTCCACCATTAATGATATACTTTCAAAAAATAGAAAATCAAAGTCTATACCTATTCGCCTTAAAGACACAAATGGTAGATTAATTGACCCTTTACATGCACCTGATGCATTTAATAATTATTTTTTGAATGTTCCTCATACTGACTCCCGCTCCTCCTCACAGGCTGTATTCCCTTGCTTCAATTTTAGATCCATGTTTTTCTGCCCAACTGATAGCAATGAGGTACTTCAAATCGTCGGTTCTCTCCCTATTAGTTTTATTCCTGACTGTCTTGGATTGAGTAATAAGCTCCTGAACACCATATCTGCTTTTGTTTACGAGCCCATCAAGCATATTGCCAACCTAACTTTTAACTCGCGGAGTTTTCCCTGATTTACTAAAGTCAGCCCTTGTTATTCCAGTTCTTAAAAAGGGCGATCCAACAGAGATAGGTAATTATCGTCCAATCTCAATTCTTCCTGTTATATCCAAAGTGCTCGAGAGAATCATCTTCAGATGTCTGTCTCCCTTTCTGTTTGACAGTCAGCACTCTGTATCCTTGATTTCTCCTAACCAATATGGCTTTAGGCTGAAATTCTCAACTTCTCATGCTCTAATTCACGCCACACAGTTCATACGCTCACAACTCGACCTTAAAAAAACTGTATTGGGCTTATTTTTGGATTTTTCTAAGGCCTTTGACATGGTCGATCATAGTATTTTAATAAGTAAATTAATTAGGTACAGTATTCACGGTTTTCACCTCTCTTGGTTTGATTCTTATCTATCTGGAAGGGTACAGAGTGTGAGCCTGGGTGGAGTATCCTCTCAGCCCTTACCTGTTTGGAGGGGTGTCCCGCAAGGCTCCGTTCTAGGCCCTATTTTATTTCTCCTGTATATCAATGATCTTGTTATAGACCTGGGCCCTTCAGTGTATCCTGTATTATTTGCTGATGACAGCAACTTCTTCATCACTGGCAACAATCTACCATTGGCAATAACCTCTGCCCAAGTCCTTCTGAACAGAGTCCAGGCGTGGTGCCTTACGAATAACATGACCATTAATAGCAAAAAAAAATCAAATAGTGTTATTCAGAACCCCCTACAACAAAGACGTTATTCAACCTGCTCTTGGTCTCAGGTACTCCTCCGACATCCTCCCACAAGTGGAGGTTGTCAAGTTTCTTGGTGTATTTATTGACTCATGCTTGTCATTCTCTAGTCATATTTGTTACATAACAGCAATAATTTTGAGACAAGTTGCTGTGATTAACCGTGTGAATTATTTTCTTCCCCCTGACATCCTAGTTACCCTCAATTATTCCTTTATTTTTCCTTACCTTTCTTATTGCGGATCAGTTTGGGGAAATACAAAACGGTCCTTCATTAAAAAACTCAAATTTGCCCAAAACCGCGCCATTAAAGCAGTTTTTCGGCTTCCCCGTCCATATCCAACTCGTGATTTGTATTCAGATTTTGGCATAGCTCCACTTGATCAAATCATACAAAAACTAAATTTATCGCTTGCTTAGTCTGCTTTCCACAATAATCTTCCACCTCAACTCCTAACCTATTATAATATTAATAATTCGGAAGCCCACTGTCTCCGTTCATCCAATAGAGCCTTTAAAATTCCTAAATGTGTTTCTAGTGCTGCCCAGCAATCTCCCATTTACAAATCTATTATTCAATGGAACAAAATTCCCTCCAGTGTTGAACTAGCCACAAGTTTCTGCAAGTTGTATAAAAATGTAACAAAACTTGATAGTATAATTTAATATTTCCATTTTTAACAAATTTGCTCTAATTAGCCATGTTTTATTCTTCTATATTTTTTTTTCAGTGTCACTTTAATATTTTTTTTGTTTTGGTCCTTAACAAGTTATCTTCTAGGATCTTTATTGTTATTGATGTTTGTGTTATGTTTTGATTCGAATAAAATTGAATTGAATTGAAGAAGATTAATTGAGACATAAACGCTTACAATAGCAGGCATCAAGGTCTTGTGCTTTGCGACGTTCTTGGATTTTTATTTAAATTGTTCCATTTTCTTATGTTTATATACATGTTTTTGTTTTTATTTTCCTTTACTAAAAATTGAAAATGGAAAGTTAGCGTAGAAATTATGTTGGATATTTTGATCATTAGAATGTTGCAATAGAAGAATGTTATGCTTGGATGTTTGCCAATGCTGGATACCGACCTTAATCTGACAACAGAAAAACGCAATGGAACTGAAATCAAGAGGCGAGGGGTCCAAAACTTGTCTTTGTTTCGATGATACCCTTTAAAAGTATTCAAAATTGTAAAACCCGCATCAGCTCAGTGAATACAGCTTGGCTCTTTCCAACTATTTGTTTGAAAGTGCAAGAAAACATCGTGGGATGGAAACAAAATCAACAAGGAGTGTAAGAGGCAATGTTTCATCGATGATGAAAATAATAAAACGATGAATGTAGTTACCAACTGATGTTTGCTTTTCCCAAGAAAACCACTCCTAGAACCGACTTGTGTATAAATCTAAAATCGGCAGTTAAATGTTTGTTAACTCTTCCTCGTTCCAACGTTGTTCGTGAAAAGTTTTAAACCGCAGTAAAAATTCTAAGGATGGAGAGATGGAAAAAATTTAAAATGAAAAAACTTCGCGGAATTCTGAAAACAAAACACGGTATGAAGCGGGGCTAAGGAAGTGCAACATTCTTTCCGGAAACATGCAGGTACTACTAGACATGAAAACAGTCAAGGCTTCAGCTAACATCAGATGAAGGTGTTGAAAGGTGTTGATGAAGGATGAAGGTGTTTAAGTTAGTCATCTAGATGCTGATTCCGACTAAAACTAGATTTTCATTAATTATTGCTCAATATGACTGGATTCTGAGGCAAGGGCTAGTCATAGATTGCTCCTTTGGTTTGATAACCCCTGTGACCTTTTACAACCTGAATTTAGACATTAAAAAAAACATTTTTTTTATTATTTTTAATACTATATACACCTCTGATGTGCTGACAAAACCAGTTAAGCATTTTGATTGTTCTTAAATAACATAAAATTGAACTCAAGTCTATTTTTCTCATTCGTCTTACTACACTTTAGAGTTTTAACTGTTCGGTCATATTGCACCATACTACTCAATAAACGTGAACAATGTTTAACAATAGCTTTTTTCCAACTTCTATTTATGACTCAAAGCACATCTAAAGAAACATTAAACTTTTAAGCTTTAACTGTTCGATCAAAATTTATTGGGTCTCTCTACAAATAACTCCTCTCCATACGATCCGGATTCCGGAATCTGGTGCCAGAATTGATCGACCAAGACATAAATTAAATAGTCAATAATTAAAAAGCATCGTTTTAAACGTCAAAAAGATATATTTTGGTGCAAAACCTTTAGTCAAACAGTTCGTGATAGCAAACTATAAGCAAGGAGCGACTCGGCCCACTAGCAACCTGAACCAAAAACACAGTTTTGATAGAAATACGTATATTAGAAATATTTTGCCTGTTATGCTGATTCCAAATATATAAAATTCATTAAGTTTAATGTGCTTCATCAAAAGCTACGAGCCTGAGAAATTTGCCTTATTTTTGAAAAATGGAGGGAACATTCCGGAAAAGCCAAGGAATTTAATAAAAATTCGCACCATCAGATTTGGCATATCAGAGAACCCTACTGCAGTGGTTTCAAGCTCCCATCTGCAAAAATGTAGAATGATGTATTTTTTGTGCCCAAAGAAAGGTCACGGATGTGTGTTTATTTGTCTTTGTTTTTTGTTGTTGTTTTTGTATTTTTGTTTTCCCCATGGGTGATCGTATCGAATCCATAACCCTTTAAAAATCATGAAAGGGCTTATTTGAATTTTGGAATTTTCCTGGGGGAATGCTCAGCGAAGGCGGAATTGCCTGGAAAGAATTTTGCGGGAGAATTTGACTCAGGAGGATCTTTCCATATATACATTTTTTCGTGGGGGGGGGGACTCTTACACAAAGAGTGAAAGTAGATTTCCGTCAATGATTAGATTTCGAAAAAAATATTTTTTCAACTGAAAGTAAGGATCAACGTTAACTTATATCGAACAGAAATTATTCCGTATATGAGGGGGGTTGTCCAATCTTCAATACCTTTCTCTTCCTGCTAAAGTTTTACTTTTTGTCTCAATTCTCCAAAAACAACTCCTGAAACAGTAGGGCTGTTTAATTTGAATAAGAAGCTTTTTTACTGTACTAAAAAATTTTGTAAAAACTTTTTGTTCATCAAAACAATTTTTATTTTACAGTGAATCCAAATAATTAAAATTCATTAAAATAAATATTACTCATAAAAATTTATTTGTAAAATTCGAAAATTATGGACTGAAAAATGATTTGGAATATGTCATCGCCCCCACCCCTCCAAGTTACTTTTATAGGGAACACTTTTCTCAGGAGCTACTCTTCTTTGCAAAACATTTTTATGCAAAAGTTAATATTATGATGAACAGAGCAGAGAATTAATACTATTAAGACGGTCGGCAATTTTCCAGCCGAGAAAAAACAGTCGTTATTACAGTATTATGTGTAAGAAATATATAAGAAATTTTGTAGTTGAGAGTGTGCTAGTTGGAAAAATTTTCAGTTCTTTCTGTTGGAAAATTTTCAATTCTTGCAAGATTTAACCTCAAGAAAAGTGTGACATTTCTAACTTATTGTGGACAGATTATGTGAGGGTGAGGATGAGCAGAGAATGAGGAGCTAGAGGAGTCAGTGGCCCAATTTATTCCTCTAATTGTAAAGTGTTAACATAGGAAGATCTAACCTTAAATACAAACACAATTAACTAAAAAACAACTTTTGGGGATGGGGTAGCAAAAATGCCGAGCCAGCAGTAGGAAGGTGGCATATACAATATTTGATTGATTCATCCAGAATTGAGCGTATGATATTGGTTAGTTCTGTAGTGACAAAAAATGAAAAAAGGTCAAAGTGCTGAGTTTCTCCTGAAGACTGCAAAATAGAACCTTGATTAAAACTTTTCTAAGCAAATTTTAGACCGCTGATCCTTCTGGTCTCGACGCATTTAGTTTCTCTGAAAATAGTTTTTGTATGTCTCATTTGCCCGTTTGTTGTCATTGTTCTTGTTCTACAATTGAGCATTAGTTCTATTCAATTAAAAGAAAAGTGAATTAATTAGTTTTAATTGCTTGATTTGTGATTGTATACTTTCGAAGCTAATTGAAAGAAGATGCAACTCAACTTTTTAAGCTCTTTATTGATTTATTTTTAAACATCTTGGATACACTTTTAGCACTAATGGAGGTCAAATTTCTTACGGTTTCCAAAACAACTCTAGCTTGTTACTAACGAGGAATTTCTCCTTATATTTAGAATATACAAATAAGTTTATTATTAATAGGTCTCAAATTTATATAATAAACAACTTCAAAGAAAAATTTAGCCGCTGAAAAGTTTCATAGGGAAATAAATCTTTATTTTCTGAGAAAAAACATAGCTTAAAGACTGAATGAAGTTCGACGAAACGAATTGTCTTTCAAAAAATTGAAAATTTTTCAAGAAAATATCAAAACCTATGAAATTTTTGTTCCGTCAGAGGCAACGCTATAGCATTGCCTATAGTAAAGGCCGAATCCAATTTTTGTTCTGTCAGAGGCAACGCTATAGCGTTGCCTATAGCAAAGGCCGAATACGAATCCAATGTTTCATTATTATTTGCATATATATTTATTTTTCCCCAGAGGCACTTCATATGGAAAGGTTGGTTGTGTAAGCTTTGGAGGGAGCTCATTCAGTATGAAGTCAGAAGTTCTAGTTCCCTTTTTAAGAGTCAAAATTGATCGGAGGGCAACTAGTCCCCTCCCTCCTACCCATGTCCTTTTTCCCCAAATACGTCCGATAAAAATTTTGAGATATCCATTTTGTTAAAAATAGTTTAAAGATCAGATAATGGAAACTTCGGGGTCGACAAAACTCCCCAGGGCCCAGGGGCAGAAGTTGTAAATTTTTCTCGGGAGGGGGGGTATTCTTTATTTCTTATGGAAGAGATGGTCGTATAAGCTTCAGAGAGTGTTCATTTGATTGGCAATTGAAAGTTTTACTTTGTAAGAGTCAAACGAGATCGGAGGGCAACTAGTCCCCCTCCCCAGGGCCCTTTTTCCCTAAATGCAACCGATCAAAATTTTGAGATTGCCATTTTGTTCACAATACTTTAAAGATGTAATAGCAAAAACTTCGGGGTAAACTCAACCCCCAGATGACAACCCTCCAACCCCATGGAGGCAAGTGTTGTAAGTTATGCACCGGGGGCATATAAGGTTTTTATGTAAGGGTTGATCGTATAATCTTCAGAGGTTTGTTCATTTGATTTGAAATTAAAAGTTCTAGTTTTCTTTTTAAGAATCAAAAGTGAAAGGAAAGCATCTACCCCCTCCACACACAAACCCTCTTTTCCCCGAACAGACTCAATCAATTTTGTTTAAACAATCCAACAATCAGTCCAACAATATAGTCCAACAATCAAATAACAAAAACTCCGAGGCCACTATACCCTTCCCCCAGAGCCGGGGGGAAGGGTTGTAACTTGTTGCTGGGTGCAAATAAGGTTTTTATGGGAGAGGTAAGTTTTGGAGGAGACTCAAATAGCTAGAAATTGAAAGCTCTAGTTCTCTTTTTGAGAGTCAAAATTAATCTAATGGCAAGTAGGCCCCCCTCCCACCAACCGTCTTTTCTCCAAATGGGTCCAATCGAATTTTTGAGATTTTTAATTTGTTCAAAATAGACCAAAGATCATATAATAAAACTCTGGGGTTTACGCAACCCCCCAGAGCCTGGGGGCAAGTGTTGTAAATTATGCCCCGGGGGCATATAAAGTTTTTACGGAAGGAATGACCGTGAAAACTTTGGAGGGACCTCATTTTATTGGAAATTGAAAGCTCTAGTTCCCTTTTTAAGAGTAAAAAGGGACCAGATAGCAATTAGCCCCCCCCCCCTGGCCTCTTAATCCCAGATCCTTCTGATCGAATTTTTGAGATTGAGATTTTGTTAAAATAAGCCCAAAGATCAGATAACACCCCCACTCAAAAACTTATGAACGATATTTTGTTCAAAAACTGAAGGGAGATGACCCCTGGCCTGATCTGCATGGCCTGACCCCCTACCCCCCAAAAACTTTTTAAATATATTTTATTTTAAAAGTTATGGCAACTCATCCTTGGCCCTCCTTTGTCCAACGCCTGCCTCCAAAAAAAAAACAAATTATTAACAACATTTTATTCCAAAACTTATGACAACCGACCCCTGATCCTTCATGGCGTGATACCCTTACCCTATCAAATAAATTATCAATGATAAATCATGGGAGCTGTAACCTGGTTCTCCCTCCTTGGCCACCCCCGTTCCCCCCCAAAAAAAAATTATTAACAATATTTGATTCCAAAACTCATAAGAGCTGAACCCTGGCCCTCCCTTGACGGCCTTCCCATGAAAAAATCATGGGTATTCAGTTTAATTTTATTAGCTCTTTCCTAAACTGTTCAAGGTGTTTCTATTCTTTACTTCAAACAAGAGTTAGGGTACAACCCGTTTCCCTAACGGTTAAAGCAAGAGGCCTACTACGAATTTGGCGCTTTATTTCAACAAATTATATTACAAACATTTTCTTTTGTACTTTTTACAACACTGAAAATAAAATGAAAATTGCAGTGAAACCAGACCAGGATTTACGGATAGGCCCATTAGGCCCATGCGGCTTTCTCAATTCTTGAAGTCTCTGGGTTTCCTTGAAAATCTTGCAAAAATAGAGCGGCAAAAACGCTTGGGCCTAGAAGTGTTAAAGCTTTAAACCTAGCCCTGAGTGAAACAAAATCTTGAACTGGTGAAGTTTTAGCAATTAATATCATTATATATTAAAAATACAGTTTAATTTTATTACTATTATTCTCCATGACCACACTGCCTTTTCTATGACGAAAACAATAGGAATTCCAAATAGGGATAGATCCTTTTATTAGGACCTTTTATACTGATGATGAAGACCGACTGTGTCATCGAAATATTTAGAGTATTTTTTTTATATTTTCGTTTCACTGTCTAATAAAAGGACCTTTTTTTTTTTTTTTTTTAAGAAAAGTAAAGGCCATAACAAACTTAAGATCAGAAGGAATAGAAATCTAATACAAATCATACTAAAAACGACCAGAAATTACTATTAAGGAATAAATGAAACCCAAAAAGAACAGAAATTAAATAAACAATCAATGCAAACAAACATAAAATAGATACTAATGTAAATGAATAAAAAAAATCTTAAAACGAGTGAAACCTAAATTGAATATGCAAATCAAGCTTGAAACGAATAAAAACCACTGCAGACAAGAGTTTAGGTTTTGCCTCCTTCTCTCACCGTAAAAGTTAAAAACCTACTGCATCATTGGCGCTTCACTGAAAACGAATTATATTACAAATATTTTCTTTTGTACTTATTACAACATTGAAATTAACATTAAGATTACCGTAAAATTAGATTTTGAACTAATGAGCTTTCAGCAATTAATATCATTGTATATAAAATCTTCAGTTTAATTTTATTAGTTCTTGCTAAAACTGTTCAAAACAAATATAGTTGCGATTTGGCATTCATTCAGTGCGGAGACGAAATAAAATCTGTAGTGTCTGCTTAAAAGAGTTATAAACCAGTTTGACAATATTTATAAACCTTTTAATTGTGGTATATGATTTAACATTGGATTCAAAAGAAGATTGACGAATAGAATCTACCACCTGTTCTGTTTGAAACTAGGGGGCCGTACAATTTACGAGGTAGCCCCCCTTGCGCGTAAGTCCTCGTTTCATGTTTAATAGAAAGTTAAGCTAATAATTTTCCATTTTATAATAGAAAAAGGATGGAAGGACAGTCTATAGCATTTGCCCTTGAAGAGATAAAAAAGGCAGTGTTCGAAATCCCTAGCTTTTCGAAGAGTATCGATGACGTTAAAATAAGCCTAGCAAGTATTGAAGCTAAAATGAAAGAGTTTAACGTTAAGCAAACGGAGACAGCTCAAGAATTGACAACCATTCGAGCAGAGCTGGAAGTATCCCATAAGAGAAATATGCGGCTTGAGAAAGAAATGAAACAGACAAATTTTATGTTTTATAATTTTCCCCAGCCCCTTATATCGAATACAACCCTGTTAGATGATATAATTGCGCTAATCAGTAATACTGTGCCAAACTTAAAAGTGTCAAAGTGGGAATTCAGGGATGCTATTCGTTTAAGGGGACCACAAAACCCACGCCCTATTTTAGTAAAGTTCAATTCCAAAGTTACACGAGACATTTTGTTGAGGAATGCGAACCTTTTCAAACAAAAGGGGATATCAGTAGCGCCAGATTATACGCCAGAAGAACGCAAGGCTCGTACGGCCCTAGGACCTTTATTTTCCCAAGCTATAAGCAAAAAGAGAATTGTGAAGCTACGCGGAACTAGATTATGCATTGACAAACAGACGTATGTTTATGACTTTGAGAGAAAAACAGTGCTGGAAATGGCGGAGCCGACTACGGAAAAACAAACTCATAATAAAGATAGTAGCACAAAAAACCATATCCCGAGAAGGTCTTATATGCGATCCCCGTCAAGCGATAGTGATTCAGATCCTGAAATTGAAAGCATCTCAAACAGCGATTCAGATACAACGATCATAGAAAAGCCGGCTGCGGTACTAGACCCTAATATTCCTAGTGGAAACCACGCAAAAAGTGATAGGCCGAAAGGAAAAAGGGACCTGGACATGATTATAAGCCCAAGCAACGATAGTAAGCAGGATCGAAGAAATGTGAGACCAAATAAAGGACCAAAATCGGAAAGGAAACGAAAAAGTCATAGTCCGAAAAAATGTGGCCAAAATCTAGCAGAACGACCACCATTTGTCATAGGATAGGGAAACAGCCATATACAAAAACTATCAGCTATTATGTGGACTGTACAGGGTCTAAGTAGTAAAAGAGATGTGTGTTTAAATAGTTCATTTTTGGATTCACAAATAACTTGATTAGTTGAAACATGGTTATTACAAACGAAACTCAGAGAAGAGAGAAAGTAACAAAATGAAAAATAAAATAAAAAAGGGTGAAAAAACGAGGATTTTGTCAGCCAGCGAACCATGAAGAAGACAAAATATAAGCAAATATTTCTAAAAGGACCTCCGCCAAGTCGTCCTCAGTGCTAAAAAAAAACAAAAACTAGAAGAAAAAAAAAAAACAAGATTCTAACCTTTCGAAGTTTCCTGTACAAAGACAGAATAGACACTGTATAAAAAACCAGGCAGGAATCAATGAAAATGAAATTTACCAAGATGATTGTGTAAGGATCTTTCGTCTTGGATTAATTTTGGCTGGTCTTGCATTAATTTTGCATTAATTCCAGCCAAAATTAATGCAAGACGAAAGATCCTTACACAATCATCTTGGTAAATTTCATTTTCATTGATTCCTGCCTGGTTTTTTATTCAGTGTCTATTTTGTCTTTGTACAGGAAACTTCGAAAGGTTAGATTCTCGTTTTTTTTTTCTTCTCGTTTTTGTTTTTGTTTAGCACTGAGGACGACTTGGTGGAGGTCCTTGTCGAAATATTTGCTTATATTTTATCATCTTCATGGTTCGCTGGCTGACAAAATCCTCGTTTTTTCACCCTTTTTGATTTATTTTTCATTTTGTTACTTTCTCTCTTCTCTGAGTTTCGTTTGTCATGTATAGCCAGTGTGGTCTAAGAATGTATTAACATGGTTATTGCCAGTAGAGGAAATATCAGTGTTTGGTTATGTTGTTTTTCGGGTAGATAGAAGGACATCAAGGAATTCCAGGAACTATGGAGGAATAATAGTGCTAGTTAAGCAACATGAATTTTCCAGTTTAAGTCGTTTGCCAAGCATGTCTGAGAATTGGATATGGTTACGTGTGAATTTTTTGGGGAAGTGGTTTATATTGGGGTGTGTTTATATTTCACCAGAGAATAGTTCATATTGTGAAGACGATACTTGGGCAATATTAGAGGAAGAAATTATTCTTATTAGATCTCGGTATAAAAGAAATTCAGTGTTATTAATAGGTGATTTAAACACTTGCACTGCTGAACAACCAGAACTAAATATGAATTTTGTTTCAGATGTTGAGGACGACCCTGTAGCGGGGATTATTCCTTCAATGTATTTTATACCACGAATGAGCGAAGATCGAAAAAGGAGAGTTAACTCATGGAGGAGGAAACTGCTTGCACTGTGTGGAGGTTCTGGTTTGGCAATTGGTAATGGGAGATTTGGGGAGGATGGTAGCTTAGGTGAGTACACTTGTGTTTCATGACATTGCTTTAGTTTGATTGATTATATATTTGTTGACACTGGGCTCGAAATTGAATCCCTAAATGTGAAAGTGATACATCGAACAGGATCAGACCACTTTCCAGTTAAAGTAGAGTATATTATTTCTAGAAGGGAATATTGTTCGTTTGAGAGGAGTATTGAGGAGAGGTATGTGAATAAAGAAATGAGGAAGAGTAAGGAGCTAGCAATTTTACCTCAGGAGCTAGCAACCTCCCAGAATAAATTGCAATTGGACACATGAACGATGGGCACTGATCCATGAGAAATTAATTAATGACCCCATAGCGAAAGAAATAGACCATCTGAAGTATGAGGCCGAGGTACAGAATGCCGACCCGGAAACAATAGCGAATAGGTTTTCACAAATTTTAAGCGAATCACTGGCATCAGTAAAATCAGCGGAGAAAAGGAATGAAAGTTTTTATGACGAAGAATGTAAATTGAGTAGCGTTAATTTGTATAAAATGTTACATAATGCGAAGAATGCACCAGATGATGAATCAAAGATCAAGACATTAACAAGTTACCTTTTAGCACGTAAAGACAACAAAAAATTAATAAAAAGAAAAAAGGAAAATTATAAAAGGAAAGAAAACGCCACTCTTTTAAAGTGCTTTAGAGAAATTAACAGTAGGGAGTTCTGGAAAACCATAAAAAGAGATAGGCTAAAAGACCGACAGTCAGAGGTACCCGCCCCCAAAACTTGGCCCGATTACTTCAAACTACTACAAGAATATACCCAGGATAGCAACATACACCTACAAGAGACATTAGGTCTAGATAAGAGTGAAGAAAAATCATTCCCTCTGAACCAGGAAGATTACGTGTTATGCGACCCAATCACCCCGGAAAAAATTGAAGATTCACTTAACAAAATACGAGGTGATTCAGCTCCCGGGCCCGATGGAATTCCTATGAAGATCTTCAAAGCATTTAGAACTGTTCTTTTACCTTTTTTGGCATCAGTATTTAACCTAATAATTTCAAAGAGGAAGTGGCCAATGACCTGGAAAACCTCGCTTATTCTCCCACTTTATAAGAATGGTAATCGCACTACACATAACAACTATAGACCAATAAGCCTCCTAAACAGTGCTGGAAAAGTTCTAGAAAAAATTATAGATAAAAGGCTGGGAATGTGGATAGAAGAGAAAAAAATCTTGCAAGAAGAACAAGGTGGGTTCAGACCAGGTTATTCCACAGCTGATAGAGTTTTTGTTATTAATGCTCTTGTAGAAAAGCACTGCAAAGGTAAAGGAAAATTATATGTGGCCCTAATTGATTTGAAATCAGCATTTGATAGTGTAGATCGTGTTTTATTGCTGAATGATTTATTAAATCTAGGCCTACCAGCCCCTTTTTTACAAATTCTATCATCTATGTATTCATTGAATAAAAGTTTTGTGAAAGTTGTTAGGAAGGGAATATCTCTGCCTTTTTTCTCGAAAAAGGGCGTGCGCCAAGGAAGTACACTCTCGCCAAAATTATTTGTTATGTTTATTAATGATATTGTTCCTTATTTCCGACAAAGATGGGCACCTACTCTCCGACTGGGAAATTTGAATATGTCAATGCTACTATTTGCAGACGACATTATATTACTGGCAAAGACAAATAATGATTTACAAATTCTCTTGAATCTCCTTGAAAAATATTTGCAAGAGAAGAAACTAGAGGTGAATGTCACGAAATCCCAAGTCATGATTTTTAGCAAAAAACCCTTGGAATCAGCACCACAATTTTTATTGAATGGAAAAATGCTGGAAGTGGTGGAAAAGGCCAAATACTTAGGTTTCATCTTTTGTCGAAATAGAAAATGGACGAGTCATATTACAGCAATGGCACAGAAAGGAAGAAATGCATTATTTGGTATATACAGAAGCACACTAACATCAGAAATAAGTGAATTAAGCCTCCACAAATATATATTTAATATTAAAATTATGCCTATACTACATTACGGATCAGAAATATGGGGATATCAGCCGGCAAAGCAACTATAAACCCTTCAACTTCAATATTATAAACGACTTTTTGGCCTACACAATACAATACATACGTTAGTTTTAAAAGGTGATCTTGGTATATCATATTTAAGGTGATCATATTTAACCTGAAATTGAAAAGATATACCCAAATCATCAAATTTTGGTTGAGACTTCTAGAACTTCCCCAGACTAGACTTGCCCGAGCATCATATGAAGATCTTCTCCTTCAGTGTAACAAAACATCTTGGACAGCACAAATCAAAAGGATATTAGATGAGAATGGATTGTCAAGTTCGTGGGACAAGGGAAAAGGGCCAGAGGATCATGAAAAGTTCTTCAAGGAATTTAGTGCAAGACTTGAAGACCAAGAAGTGCAACTATCGCAAGCAGCTTTGGACAAATCTCCGAGTCTTACTTTGTATAGAGAAATAAAAGAGAATTTTGGTCAGGAGTTTTATTTCAAGCTGGGATTGCCCATTAAATATTTGAGGATTTGGATTCAGATTCGAGCAAATTGTCTTCCAATTTATACTAAGGTTGCAAGGAAAAAGAGGGAAGGTCCGGGGGCCGGGTGTAGTTGCTTGAGATATGGGGAAAATGATTATGGGTTGGACCATTTCCTCCTCCGGTGTAAGCAACTATCTCATTTAAGGGGATTAATTATCCGGGAGGGGGAAGATAGGCTGCTTTGTGAGTTAATGAGGTCTAGGATTCCCCGTTATATTGTGGCAGTAGGAAATTTTGTATTGATGGGAAGGATGTCAAATGAAGTGTAATTTTTCTTTAGTATTTGTCTTTTTTGTATATGGCTTTAATTGGCTTTTAAATACAGATTATTATTATTATTATTATAGCTTCACTACAAACAAGAGTTTGGATACTGCCCCCTTCCCTAACTGTACAAGTCTAAAGCCTACTGCGTCATTGGTGCTTCATTGAAAACGAATTAGATTACAAATATCTTCTTTTCCAGTATACAGCATAGAAAATGTAAACAGAATTACAGTGAAATAAAATCTTGAAATGGTGACTTTCAATAATTAATAGCATTATATATCAAATATTCCGTATGATTTTGTTTATACTTTCCAAGACTGTTCAAGACACATGTAGTTTTCAGTAAAGCGCCGATGACGCAGTAGGTTTTAGACTTCTACAGCGAGAGAAGGAGGTGATACCCACAAACTCTTGTTTATATTTGTTTTTATACGTTTGAAGCTTTATTTGCATATTCAATTTAAGTTTCACTCGTTCTAAGATTTATTTATTTATTTATATTATCCAATGTTGTATATTTTTTGCTATGATTATTTATTTAATTTATGTTGGTTTTTGGTTTCATTTATTCCTTAATAATAATTGTTATTGTAGTTATTTAATTTTATTGTAGATTTTTATTTCTTCTTATCTTAAGTTTAATATGACCTTTACTTTTCTTTAAAAATATCTTTTAGGAAAGTTTTTTTTTTATTAATTAACCTGAATACTAAAATCAAATGTTTCAGAATATCAAGTATTTGATTACCGCAGGATAGGTAAGAATACATAAAGTATTTTTAGCACAGCACATGTTATATCTACAAAATTTCTCCCAGCTTAATTCGGCCTCACGCAACTTAAACCCTCTTGTAGTTAAATTTTCATATATTTCAACCCCCCAAAAGTGTCAACTTAAATTGTTAGTTGCCGTTAAAAAACATCGGATGCAATCTAAAGTTACTCACTTTAATCCCATAATAAATTATATAACCCTAATAAAATATTAATCATACATATTTTTCGTCTCCTTCTTAATTTTGCTTTACGTCCGGCAGAGTTTAAAAGAACCCATTTTAACAAAAAAAAGTACATTTGCTGTGTTTGTGATATGTTTTTAATTAGTCTCTGTTCTGCACGCTAACTTCTTATAACCAACAAAAGAATTTCTAAACAAATATATTTGCAAATTTTAGGGGTAGCTTTAGTTTAAAACCAAATAAGTGTAGACCTTAAATAAAAATAATTTACGAAACTTTGGTATTAGTTTAATGGATAGAATTATTCTCAGAAGGAAATACTCCTTAAACAACATTATGACATTCTGAAGTACTTACTTTTCATTTATAAAAGCGCTTCACTTTACTTTACCCCCCTCCCCCTAATGTTCAAATATATAGCCCACTTCTCTTTAAATTAGTTTAACGGCAAACAAGTAACGTTGACGACATCAGACGACAGGAAAATTCACGGAGAAAGCCTAATATTAGGGCTATATATTTGATCGTTAGGGTGTGGGGGAGTAAGATAAAGTTAGGCCATTTTTGGAATAATATAAGTAAGTATTTTAGAATTTTTAAAGTAGTTTTCAGAAATGTACAGTGTTTCTTTGGCAATTTTTTAAGCCAAATTAGGGAGACTAAGTGCTAAAGCTAAGGTATATTCAATTTTTTCTAAGCAAATTGCTATGTAATCGGCTCCTAAGTAACAACAGAAACGGGATAGACTCGCTTTGTGAAACACAGGTTTGTTGCTTCTGAGTTTTGCAGTATCCATTAAACTAGTACCAAAGTTTCGTAAATTCTTTTTATTAAAGGTCTAAGGAAATCCTTCATTGATTAAAAAACTATCAAAAAGGGAAAAAGTTGTTTGAAAGGCTGACTGTTTGTCAGTGACAAGACAGTCTTTTGTGTGCAATAAATGCGTTTAATAATACTGATAAATAATTGCTTTTTATTGAAAATATTGGACTGGATTATATTCAATCCAAAATTCCGTCACAATCCCGCCATAAGGTTGTTTCTGACGTTTTCATACTTGCGAGATAGTTGTCAAAATCCATTTTCGAAAAACTGATCACGAACTTTAAACCCGCAGGGCAATTTAGGTGATGTTTCCTATGAGAACCGTTTATTAAGGCATTTTAGGCAGTTACAAAAGTGTTTTAGAAATATCAAATACCGCATTTAGGCATGATAGTGACAATGATTACATGATTTTGTATACATTCTTATTATCGTGGTCCATAAGATAAAACGTCAGCCCTTTCACTGATAATGGCCTCTTTAAGGTCGAATGTTTTTTTATCCACTATTTTTGGAAGAAGATAATAAAACGAATTAATGATACTCAGTGATAATTGGCTCTTGGAACACATCCTAAATACATACTAAAGTTGTCAAAATCCTTTTTCAAATCTTCCAAAACAATGCCGGTTCTATCTCACAGGGAACAGAGGGGAATATTTCATTCTCTTCTTGATGGTTTCTTAAATTCAGCGGCTGTAAGATAATCCTCCAGTTTTTACCGGAACACAATTTAGAATTTGAGAGACTAGTAGGGAGCGACGTTCCATTAAGCATGGTCCTATATGCCATTGATAGGGAGTACGTAGTCCCTGAGCCCTTAGGTCAAGGTCACGGGGAAAAACCCAGAAATATTTTTGTCAACAGAGACCTTGGGAAAAACCCTAGTTACATAACATGTTTGTGAACAATTTTGGGAAAACTTAATTTGTTTTTCAACAGGGGAAGACCTTGGGGAAAAATATACCTTCAATATGGGGTCAACACTGAAGTACTATGTAACATGGGCAAAACACAATTACTTAACTTGCTTGCTGGTTTTGGGAAAATCCAATTCACTTGGGCAATAGGTATTGTGATTGGTTAATTTTTTCTTGATATGAAACCGGGACTTTGGGGGGAAACCGATGGCCTTCTGAAATGAACATATAAGGTAAGAAATCAATAATAATATTATCATTAGTTTGTCAATACTCAACTGGTGCAGAATAGTTAAGTGAATAAATTATGTCTGAGAAAAGAAATTTGGATTATAGTGATTCTATCGAGAGAGTAAGTTTTTTTTATTATTCTTAGTGAATATCAGTGGAAGAGAGATAGTCTTATTCAAATATATATATTTATAAATTTCATAGCTATTGAATTATCAATTAAATATCTAGTGGGGCTATATAATTTATAAACTAATATATATATATATGTACTTCTTACCATTTTCGTAATGAAATATTCCAAGTATATATTAGAATGAACATCAAATCCCATTTCATGTTTTCACTTTTAAGCAATATTCCTTCAATAAAATTCCATTTTAACATGCTAACACTTTAACAAACTAAACGTTGTACCTTGAGAAATTTAGCGGCACACAGCATCAAGACGAATGCAATACGTTTCGAACGCTACGGGCGTTCAAAGATTTTCTTTCACTAGAGATAAAAAATGAGATGGTGTATTTAACACTATTGAAAAGAAATATTTTTTTTTAGGACGAGGGAGGAAGGATTGAAAAGAAATAGTCAGGGGTGCAACTATACAGCAGATCATATACAATATATATATATATATATATATATATATATATATATATATATATATATATATATATATATATATATATATATATATATATATATATATATATATATATATATATATATATATATATATATATATATATATATATATATATATATATATATATATATATAAATATATATATATATATATATATATATATATATATATATATACATATATTCTATCTATCTCCCAAGCGTCTCAATTGTTTTCAACTCCATATCTATAAATTGAATCAACTAAGTTGTTTTCTGAATAATGAACAAGTACCAATTTGGGTTATATATTTGCACAATATGGTAATAAAGGTAAATTAACCCAACTTTACCCACTCACCTAATCTGCAGCTGTATAGTTCAAATTACAGAACTCCAATGCATTCTGTCACCCGTTATATGTCTGCGCATATTAAACCGGCCTTCTTAGATGTTACATTCAACGAACTTCTCGAGTGTGTACTGGATAATAAAGAAGTACCATCTACGGCACTGAAGGTTTTTTTTTTAAGTAACTGGATATACCCTATTTTATGCATATATAATGTATTACCAGACATCCAAAATGTATTTTGAGTAATTCTGCAAAACAAATTGTTGAGAAATAACGGGAAAAACGAAAAAACAGATTGTCCCCAAATGGAATGGGAAGATTCATAAGGAAATATTTAAGAGAAACGGGAACTTTATGGGAGGGGGTAAAGGGTGAGGCTTTAAATATATTGGGATGGAGGAGAAGCTTACATGAATGAATCTTAAAACGAACAAAGCTTTAATTAAATATGTGAATCAAGATTGAAAAAAAAATTTCACTATTTAAATTTTATTTATTATAAAAAAGAATTTTACTTTGTCAATCTTATTTATTTAGGTATCCAAATAGAAAATTTTACAAAAAATATGATTCAATTCCACTTTCTAAGACCATAATGAGAGAAAGGTTGAGATGCCTAGTGTACTTTCTTCAGACGAAGAATGTCAGATTACCATTGTATTCTGTCACCCGTTATTTGTCTTTGTGAATATGAAACTGGCTTTCTTAGATCTTAAATTTAGCAAACTTCTCGAGTGTGTACTGGATAATACGGAAGTACCGTCTACAGCACTGAAGGTTTTTTTAAGTAACTGGATATACCTTATTTCATGCATAAATAATGTATTACCAGACATCCAAAATTTAATTTGAGCAATTCTGCAAAACAAATTGTTGAGAAATACCAGGAAAAAACGAAAAACAGTTTGTCCCCACATGGAATAGGAAGATTCATAACAAAATATTTAAAAGAAAGGGGAACTTTATGGGAGGGGGTAAAGGGTGAGGCTTTAAATAGATTGGAATGGAGGAGAAGCGTACATGAATGGACCTGAAACGAACAAAGCTTTATTAAAATATGCGAATCAAGATTGAAAACAAATTCAATATTTAAATTTTATTTATCATAAAAAAGAATTTTACTTTGTCAAGCTTATTTATTTGGATATCCAAATAGAAGGTTTTACAAAAAATAGGATTCAATTCCACTTTCTAGGACCATAATGAGAGAAAGGTTGAGATGGCTAGGATATGTTCTGCAGACGAAGAATGTCAGATTACCAAAGATTGTCCTGGTCATCCAACTGTCTAGAGTAAAACGAAAAACAGATCGTCCCCGGTTGGTATGGGAATATATCATAAGGAAATATTGGAGAGATACAAAAACTTTCTGGCATAGTAATAAAGAGTGAGACTTTTAATAGATATGGATTGAGGAAAAGCATACATAAACGAATAAACAAATCTTAAAACGAACAAAAGTTTGTTTTTTTTAATTTCATTTAAATAACATGGAGCCAAACTCTAAATCAGAACCATGGTCCCGCAAAAATGTGAAATAATTAAGAAAAAGCAGTGGAGGCCCACTAGATTCCAAAAGACCCGTTTACTAAAAATGAATTACATTACAAATATTTTTCTTATATACCTATTAGAACATGGAAAATAAAAAATGAAATTACAGTAAAATAAAATTTTGAAATGTTGTGCTTTTTCAGCAGCTCATATCATTATATACCAAATATTTAGTTTAATCTTATTTTCTTCCCAAAACCATTCACGACAAATTTAGTTGTACTATAAACAAGAATTTAGGTAATGTCTCCTTCCGTAATTGTAAAAATGTAAAGCCTTCCACGTCATTGGCGAACTGCATTACAAATATTCTCATTTCCAGTTATTCTTTTCCAGGTATTTAAATGAAAATAAAAATTACGCTATTCAAATTTATTTATTATGAAAAAAAAGGAATTTTACTTTTTCAATTTTATCCATTTAAATAGAACCAAACCTTTAGGATATTAAATGTGTTCAATAGCTTGTAGCAATTAGATGTTTTTCCTTGTCCTGTAAAATATTACCTTCAGATCCCTAGTGATATACTGATTTTAGCCTATTTTGGCACTACAGGCGTGAGCGGTTTTAACAGATAACAATCTGAAAAAGATCCATGAAATACGATTCCACCTATGTTTTTAGTCTGTTGGAAAAAATAGGTTGTGTCTATAACCAATCTGAAGTTTTTTTTCAATATTTCTAACTCTCTTCTACTTTTTCAGAGTCAAACTTCTTCAAAGAAAATAAATTTACAAGACAATGATAACCTACTGGAAGACCTAAAAGCAGCCAGAGAAAATCTTAAAACGAACTTTCAACTCAAATGTCGTGAAGTAATTAAATTAAAAGAGGAACTTGATCACTTTCAACAAATTCTAGAAATCACCAAAAGAAAAACTCCTGAAGAAACTCAAATTTCTTCAATCAGATTTGAAACCCAACTTGCAACTGCTCTATCTGAAAATTCTTTATTGGAAAGAGAAATTACAGAGTTAAAAATTAAAAACAGTATATTTGTAAGTAAAAACGAAAAAGTTGACTCAAGACATATTTATTGCAAATCTCACTTAGCACAAGCCTTATTATATATATCTTGCCTTTTAAACTCAAAAAAGTCTTTAAAAGAGAAAATTGCTAAGTTGAATAAAGAATACAATCAAATTTTAAAAGAGAAAGAAGAATCTGCTGTAAAAGACGAAGAAGAAATTTTTTGCCTCAAGTCTTTTGTAGTATATCTCCAAATAAAAAACAGGACATTAGAAACACGTTCAGAACGTCTTGAACAAGAAGTCAGAGAGAAAACTAGTTTGATGAACGCTTTAGAAAATATGATTATTCATTTGAAAGACAGAGAAAAAGAATTCTTTCATGAAATGGATTTTTGTTATCGCGACTTGTTTTAACGCGATTAGCTAATTTTGGGTTTTATTTATTTAATATTTTAAATCTCTTCGTTATTTATGAATAAAAATTCAATTTACAATATATTTTTGCAATCAATGTTTATTCTTTCCCTGTAACAAATACTCTCTAGAACATCCTCTTATCTTCAATTTTGTTTAACTATTTTTATATTTTTGGAATAAGAAATGAAAATAATATGAGGATGCAAACTGTGATTTTTTGTGTTGTTGTAGTTAAACATGAAAAGAATTTTTCAGTGTTAGTTTCTTTGTAATCAGCAACACAATACTTAGTTTAAAGTTAATGAATCGAAAAAAAACACCTTTTCAAAGAGTGAGTACCCCCTTCACTAACCAAGATCAATCCCTAAAGCACTTGAAGTAGCAAAAAACTCTTACGTAAACGATTAGTCTAATCTTGAACGTTAGTTGCACAATAATTTACCCCTAGGACACTCTTGAGACTTAATGAACTCTAAACAAACTTGCCAATGATGATTCTTTAAGGCACTTGAAGGACCAATGAAATATTGAACAAATTTGATTATTGATTAAATTGACCCAAATTGGTACTTGTTCATTATTCAGATAACAACTTAGTTGATTAACTTTAAAGATATGGAGTTAAAACAATTGAGACGCTTGGGAGATAGGTAGCATATATATATATATATATATATATATATATATATATATATATATATATATATATATATATATATATATATATATATATATATATATATATATATATTTATATGATTTCTACTGTATAGTTGCACCCCCTGACTATTTCTTTTCAATCCTTCCCTCCCCTCGTCCTAAAAAAAAATATTTCTTTTCAATAGTGTTAAATACGCCATCTCATTTTTTATCTCTTGTGAAAGTAAATCTTTGAACGCCCGTAGCCTTCGAAACGTTTTGCATTCGTCTTGATGCTGTGTGCCGCTAAATTTCTCAAGGTACAACGTTTAGTTTGTTAAAGTGTTAGCATGTTAAAATGGAATTTTGTTGAAGGAATATTGCTTAAAAGTTAAAACATGAAATGGGATTTGATGTTCATTCTAATATATACTTGGAGTATTTTATTACGAAAATGGTAAGAAGTACATATATATATATATATATATATATATATATATATATATATATATATATATATATATATATATATATATATATATTAGTTTATAAATTATATAGCTCCACTAGATATTTACTTGATAATTCAATAGCTATGAAATTTATAATTATATATTTTAATATGACTATCTGTCTTCCACTTATATTCACTAAGAATAATAAAAAAAACTTACTCTCCGCAGAATCACTATAATCCAAATTTCTTTTCTCAGACATAATTTAATCACTTAACTATTCTGCACCAGTTGAGTATTTACAAACTAATGATAATATTATTATTGATTTCTTACCTTATATGTTCATTTCAGAAGGCCATCGGTTTCCCCCCAAAGTCCCGGTTTCATATCACGAAAAAATTAACCAATCACAATACCTATTGCCCAAGTGAATTGGATCTTCCCAAAACCAGCAAGCAAGTTAAGTAATTGGGTTTTCCCCATGTTACATAGTACTTCAGTGTTGACCCCATATTGAAGGTATATTTTTCCCCGAGGTCTTCCCCTGTTGAGAAACAAATTAGGTTTTCCCAAAATTGTTCACAAACATGTTATGTAACTAGGGTTTTTCCCAAAGTCTCTGTTGACAAAAACATTTCTGGGTTTTCCCCCGTGACCTTGACCTCAGGGCTCAGGGACTACGTACTCCCTATCAATGGCATATAGGACCATGCTTAATGGAACGTCACGCCCTACTGACACTCCATATTGATTGATTTTTTTTTAAATAAATTGCAAATGACCCAAATTACATATTGTTTTCTTGAGCCAAAATAAATCTATAAGTAATAATTGATGATTCAGTTTTGACATTTCAACTTTTTTTTAAAAGTGAAATAAAAAGCTAATCAGATAGCGTGAAATGAGTAAAACTAGGAATTATGTCACGTTATATTTTTTCTTATAGACCTGGTTGTTTCTTTTGTGTAAAAAAAAGTATTCTATTTGAGAAAATGTCTTATACACAGCTGGAGTCAAGGGGATTATTTTTGGTCGATTAAAAACAACCTATAACATTAATAAATTTGTAATTGAATTTTTTAATTAAAAAAAACACCTTAACTATTTTGCAGGAACATAAATGTTTATTTGGATTTTGCAGGCTCGAACGAGTTGTACGGGGAACACGCCGGCTCTGCCGCCAGGCCCCGGCACTCGGCATGCGGCATTTTGCTATATATGGATTCTCATTCTGGCTTGTCTTCTAACCGCAGACTGTCTTCTAGCCTTTTCTTGATGTCATGACGTCACCATATGTTTGATTCAGCAACCCTGGGAAAATTACAAATTCTTCCTTAAAGTTTTGACCTATTTAGATTGTTTTTGGGTCAAAAAATTTTAATTTACCAGTTTTGAGAAAAAAATAAACTATGTAGCCGATGTCGAGGCCAGGCCCTGTTATTGCTACGCTAAAGACTTGTCTATACAGATTTTCATTGTTACTCATTTTGTAACCGCAGACAATATGAGCCTCTTCTTGGTGTCTTAGTGTAACCATAGGTTAGATAACACCACCATAAGAAAAATACAACTTCTTCCTTAAAGTTGTGACCTTTTTAAATCACTTTTAGTGGCCAGAAATGTCAATATGCCAGTTAAGAAAAAAATAACTATGTGGTCAATTTCGATGCGGGTCCCGGCACTCGGCAAGTAGAAAGCTTGTATATATTGATTCATGTCATTAGTACCAACCTCAAAATGGGTGTGATTTGTTTGCTACTCCTTCTTAAGGAAAATAGAGGGCTCCCAAGGGAACACATAGAGCGTTGAAGGGTCCCAACGCCTTGTAATAAAGAGTTGTGTTGTTTTCGGCATCTTTATAGATTTGTAATTAGTTTTTGTGCCACAATTTTTTTATGTCGATGATTGTGAGGGTGTTTTTCTTCTTTCGTAATATTTCTTTTGTTCTTCACTTTTATGTTTTACTTTAACTGATTTTTGCAGTCGCTTGTCTTCTAAAAGTACAAAGCTTTGTTTTCAACTTCATTTTCGACATATTCTGATAATCGCTTTCTCATTATTGCATGTAATTCTCACTGCCACCTATTTTTTAACCGCTTATTTCCTTGTTCTAGCTGTGGTAAATATTTTAGCCGCATGATAATTCAGGTTATTCGATAGAATCATCATTTGTAACAATTGGACATTTTCGTTTTTTGTCTTCCCGCAAGTATTAAATCACTGGTGCGATGAAAACTGTAAGCCTACTGATTTTTACTCTGTCATATCTCTTTTTTATTTCCAATCGAATGATCCTTTTTTGAAGTTTCTACGACAACGCCTTCTATACAAACGTTGTATGCCCCCAGGGTATAACTTAAAACCCTTGCCCCGATGGTTTTGGGGGAGTGTCCTCCTCAAAAATATATTTCCTATCTGGAAATCAACTACGCTGAACAAAAGGGCTATCTCAAAGTTTTGATTGGATGTGTTTGGGGGAATGATGGCCGCGGGGGGGGGGGGGCTAGTTACCCTCCAATCACTTTCAACTATTAAAAAGGGCACTAGCCCTTTGAGTTTCCAATCGAATGAACCTTTTTTTAAGTTTCTACGACAACGCCTTCTAGAAAACCTTATATGCCCCCAGGGCATAACTTATAACCCTTGTCCCGAGGGATGTGGGGGAGTGTCCTCCTCAAAAAGATATTTTCTATCTGGAAATCAACTACGCTGAACAAAATGGCTGTCTCAAAATATTGATTGGATGTGTTTGGGGGAATGAGGGGCGTGGGGGGGAGGGGCTAGTTGCCCTCCAATCACTTTCCACTATTAAAAAGGACACTAGCCACTCCTATTTGCAATCGAATGAGCCCTTTTCGAACTTTTTACGACAACTCCTTCGATACGAAGTGCCTGGGTATGGAGAAAAAACACATTGTGCCCACATCGTTCTTTACTTAGGCACCGCTCGCGCGCTGATAAGAACAAAGGCCCGTCTGCGTGGGTGAGAATAGAAATTGCAAAGAAAGGCGGTACATTCCACAGAAAAACGGTAAATGTAGGCTTAGTACCTACTCTTGTAGTAGATGATCTAATAGGACGTGACTTTGGGGATATCAGAAATCTCCTATCCTTGGAAGTCTCTTCTTTACCGGTGGGATATGTTGAAGTAGCTTGGTTAAATAATATCTAGAATAACAATCGTGAAACTCATCCCTCAAGAAAATTTTCAGAAAATAATAAACTTGAATACACATGTAACGAATATGAGACACCGACAAGTACATACCATGGTGAAACACTCATTGTGCCAGAGAGAAATGGGAACAAATTTATCGTGTGTGCTTTTCCTCGTAAAATTCGAGAAATTTTGGTCCAATACGAATAACCAAATGTCGGGATCGAATTCCCATTTGATGACGATTTAATTCGTACTGCGGCAAAAGAAAAGAAAACTAAAAGGGAGAAAAAAAAATATTAAACGCAAATACAACAATGAGATGCAGTCAAAGCTGGTGGGCACTAGAGTCCAATTAAAATTTAATGATGATTTATTTTGTGCGATTGATAAAGTTGAGAAAAGTAGAAAAGAAAAAACAATGCAAAAAAAGAGACGAATTTTCAGATTCAGTCTGTAGTGGCGGAAAACAAAATTTAGGGAGAATTAAAAATTACGAGAACAAAAAAGAGCTTAGGGGAAAAGAAGAGGTCTTGGACCCATTGGATATAAAACAAGGCTAACAGAACAATGAAATCATAGGCAGCGCGCTAGCGCTGCCTAAGTAAAAAAACGATGTGGGCACAATGTGTTTTTTTTTGTTTTTTTTCTCCATACACGGGCTTTTCGTATCGAAGGAGTTGTCGTAGAAACTTCGAAAAGGGCTCATTCGATTGGAAATTGGAGTGGCTAGTGCTCTTTTTAATAGTCAAAAGTGATTGGAGGGCAACTAGCCCCCCCACGCCCATCCTTCCCCCAAACAGATCCAACCAAAATTTTGAGATAGCCATTTTGTTCAACGTAGTTGATTTCGAGATATAAAATATTTTTTTGAGGAGGACACTCCCCCCCAACCCTCAGGACAAAAGTTTTGAGTCATGCCCTGAGGGCATATAAGTTCAATGTGGACACAATGTACAGTTTATTATTTTTTTTTCTTTAAAGAAAGGCACTTCATACAGAAGGGATCGTCATACAGACTTAAAAAGGGGTTCATTCGATTGGAAATCGAGAGTTCTAATGGCCTTTTTGATAGTCGAAAGTGATTGGAGGGCAACTAGCCACCCCCCTCACGCCAATCTTTCACCCAAACACATCCAATCGAATTTTTGAGATAGCCATTTTGTTCAGCGTAGTTTATTTCCAGATAGAAAATGTGTTTTTGAGGAGGACAATCCCCCACAGCCCTTAGGGCAAGGGTTTTAAGTTATGCCCTGGGGGTATATAAGGTTTTTATAGAAGGCGTTGTCCTAGAAAACTTCAAAACAGGCTCAATCAATTGGAAATACACCCATCATTCCCCCGAACACATCCAATCAAAATTGTGAGATAGCCATGTTATTCAGCGTAGTTGATTTCCACATAGAAAATATGTTTTTGAGGAGGACACTCCCCCACAACCCTCAGGGCAAGGGTTTTAAGTTATACCCTGGTGGCATATAAGGTTTTTATTGAAGGCGTTGTCGTAGAAACTTCCAAATAGGCTCATTCAATTGGAAATTCAAAAGGCTAGTGCCCTTTTAAATAGTCGAAAGTGATGGGAGGGCAACTAGCCCCCCCCCCGCACACCCATCGTTCCCCCAAACACATCCAATCAAAATTTTAAGATAGGCATTTCGTTCAGCGTAGTTGATTTCAATAGAGAAAATGGGTTTTTGAGGAGGAGACTCCCCCACAACCCTCAGAGCAAGGGTTTTAAGTTATGCCCTGGGGGCATAGAAGGTTTTTATAGAAGATGTTGTCGTAGAAACTTCAAAAAAGCCTCATTCGATCGGAAATTCAAAGGGCTAGCGCCCTTTTTAATAGCCGAAAGTTATTGGAGGGCAACTAGCCCCCCACGCCCATCTTTCCCCCAAACACATTCAATCAGAATTGTGTGATAGCAAACGATAAAGAACGATGTGTGCACAATGTGTTTTTTTTTTTCTCCATACCCGGGCACTTCGTATCGAAGGAGTTGTCGTATAAACTTCGAAAAGGGCTCATTCGATTGGAAATTGGAGTGGCTAGTAACCTTTTTGATAGTCGAAAGTGATTGGAGGGTGTAAGAAGGGGGGATCTTCTCATGGTGATGACTCCGTGTCCAAACTCAGCCATGAGACCCGAGTACCCCTAATTAACCCTCGAATAGAAGAAATGAACCAAGTGAGAGAGATTTCTTGACAAAATCCTAATCAACGTAATAAAATATACAAGACAACACAGGTATAAGAAAAACTGAGATTTTATTATTAATGAAGAGAACTTTTTAGTTAATAGTTATGGTTATTTCATTATAAATCAAAATTAAACAGTATTATTCACAATCAAAGATCAATTCTTGTTCATATAATTGCTAGAAGTGAAATTTATTATTATTCAAGAAAATCAAGCATTGTAACTAATATATTAAGGCTAATACGTTCCTGCTTAGAAGAATCTAATAATAATATTAAAGAATGGGGTGTATACCCATTTATTAGGATTTTAACATAATAAAATTAAGAAAGAGCAAGGAACACATTAGACTTAGGGTTCATCGGGTTCAATTATACTCTCAAAGGGCATTGGCTTAAGCCGGTTTCTACCAATTCATAGCAACTTGATATTAATTCTAAATTTAGAAGGACATTTCTTACAAGGGCAGCTAGCCCCTTTCCCACGCCCATCATTCCCCCAAACATATCCAATAAAAATTTTGACATAGGCATTTTGTTCAGCATATTTGATTTCCAAATAGAAAATATTTTTTGTGGAGGACACTCCCTCACAACCCTCGGGGCAAGGGGTGTAAGTTATTCCCTGGGGGCATATAAGATCAATGTTGACACAATGTACAGTTTATTATTTTTTTCGTTAATTATTTTTATCAGTTTATTATTTTTTTCGCACTTCATATAGAAGGGTTCGTCATAGGAACTTCAAAAGGAGTTCAGCGTACTACGTAGTTCAAGGATGTCAAAATCGCTTGTATTCCATATCTCTGGAACAGCTAAACTTATTAAAATAAAACTTTTAGAAATATTAAGGGTAATAATGAACTAAATCAGAAGAAACTATAGGTATCCAGGTTGTTAAAATGGAAGATCTATAATATCTCAGGAAAGACTAAAGCTAATAAGTTGAGACACTCAAGGAATTAGTTTGTCTAAAGGGCGTATCAGTAGGTGCATCAAATCACTATATGCATCTAGTTTGTCAAGAGGGCGTATCTGCCATATCTCTTCCGCAGCTAATAGTATTAAGCTGAAATTTTCAAGGAATGATGACGGGGACAATGAGCTGAATCAAAAGACGCTAGGTGCATCTAGGTTGTCAAAATGCCGAGTCTGAAATGTGTCCGAAATAGCTAAAGGTATCAACTTCAACCTTCGAGGAAATGTTGATGGTATGTTAAGTGAAATAAAAAGACATAACAAGCATCTATGTTGTCTAAAGGGCGTGTCAGTAATATCTGAGGAACATATCAGGATATTAAGCTGAAACTTTCAGAAAATATTGAGGGGAATGTTGAACTTCGTCTAAGAACAGTATATGCGTACAGGTTGTAAAAAAGGCGTATCTGAAATATCTGAGGAAAGGCTGAGGGTACTAAAATGAAACTTTGTAAGAATGTTAGCCAGAGTGCTAAATTAAATCAAAACAGTGGCGTCTTTGAGGGGGCACAAGGAGGGAGGTTGAAGTTGGCCCCCCCCCCCCGCCGGAAAAAAATTTGGAAAAGTCTATTGAGTAAGTTTAATGCTGTTGCTTGTTTTAAGTGTTAAATTTGCTCTTTATTTTGAACAGATATTATTTTTCACTAATCCATGCTTGTTTTTAACATAAGGAAAATGAAAAAATAGGGGTCCATTGTACTTAATAATTTATTCCACATAAATGTTTTTTCAAATATACTGCCTTTGAAATCTTATCATTGGCAGCGCAAAAGCGCTGCCCAAGTAAAGAACGATTTGGCGACCACCATTTTCCCAAACACATTCAATAAAAATTTTGAGATAGCCATTTTGTTCAACGTAGTTTTAAAGATCTGGAAATTATGTCTTTGAGGAGGACACTCCGCCCATAGCTCTCAGGGCAAGGGTTGTAAGTTGTGCGCTGGGGGCATATAAGGTTTTAGAGACAGTGCCGCCACAGAAACTTCAGAAAGGGCTCATTCGATAAGAAATTCAAGGAGCTAGTGACCTTTTTAATAGTCAAAAGGGATTTTAGGACAACTAACCCCCCTCTTACGCCCACCATTTCCCCAAACGTATGCAATCAAAGTTTTGATATAGCCATTTTTTTCAACGTAGTTGAAAATTCTGGAAATTAGATTTTTGAAGATGGCAACTCCCCCACAGCCCTCAGGGAAAGGGTTGTAAGTTACGCCCTGGGGGCATATAAGGTTTTTATTAAAATTTTTGTCGTAAAAACTTCAAATAGGGCTCATTCGATTGGAAATTGAATATGCTATTACCCTTCTTTATAGTTGAAAGTGAATGGAGAGCATCTAACCCCCCTCTGACTCCGACCATTTCCCCAAACACATGCAATCAAAATTTGAGGCATCCATTTGTTCAACGTAGTTGAAAGTTCTGAAAATTAGGTCTTTGAGGATGATACCCCCTCAGAGCCCCCAGGGCAAGGGTTGTATGTTATGCCCTTTGGGCATACAAGGTTCTTATAGAAAGCGTTGTTGAAGAAAAATTCAAAAAGGGCTCAATCGATTGGAAATTAAAAGGCCCATTGCCTTTTCTAGTAGTTTAAAGTGAATGGAGGGCAACTAACCCCCCTTGACACCGACCATTTCCCCAAACACATGCAATCAAAATTTTGAGACATCCATTTATTCAACGTAGTTGAAAGTTCTGGAAATTAGGTCTTTGAGGATAATACCCCCCTCAGAACCCCCAGGGCAAGGGGTCGTATGTTATGCCCTGGGGGCGTACAGGTTTTTTTTTAGAAAAAGCTGTTGAAAAAAACTTCAAAAAGGGCTCATTTGATTGGAAATTTAAAGGGTTAGTGCGATAGCCATTTTGAGATAGCCATTTTGTTCAACATAATTGAAAGCTCTTGAAATTATTCTTTGAGGATGACAAACCTCCCACACCCCTCAGAGCAAGGGTTGTAAGTTATGCCCTGGGTACATATAAGGTTTTTATAGATAACGTTGTCGTAGAAACTTCAAAAAGGGCTCATTCAATTCGAAATTGAAATGTCTAGTGCCCTTTTTAATAGTCGAAAGTAATTGGAGGGCAACTACCCTCCTCTAACGCCCACCGTTTCCTCAAACATATCTAATCAAAATTTTGTGATAGCCATTTTGTTCAACGTAGTTTAAATTTCTGGAAAGTAGGTCTTTGAGGATCAAAATCCTCTCCTCCACAACCCTCAGGGCAGGGGTTGTAAGTTATGCCCTGGGGGCATATAAGTATTTTTA
This sequence comes from Artemia sp. Qi Xiang Cuo, assembly GCF_049724085.1. Classification (NCBI taxonomy): domain Eukaryota; kingdom Metazoa; phylum Arthropoda; class Branchiopoda; order Anostraca; family Artemiidae; genus Artemia; species Artemia sp. Qi Xiang Cuo. Next base: position 22,014,449 of record NC_142805.1, read on the forward strand.
TAGAATGTGTTGTCGTAGAAACTTCAAAAAGGGCTCATACGATTGGAAATTTAAAAGACTAGTGCCTTTTTAATAGTCAAAAGGGATTGGAGGGTAACTAACCCTCTCTCACGTACACCATTTCCTCAAACACATCCAATCTAAACTTTAAGATAGCCATTTTGTTCAACGTAGTTGAAAGTTCTGAAAATTAGGCATTTGAGGATGAAAATCCCCCCCCCCCCCAGAGCACTCATAATGAGGGTTGTAAGTTATGCCCTTGGGGCAGATAAGGTTTTTTATAAAAAGGATTGTTGTAGAAACTTCAAAAAAGGGTTCATTCGATTGGAAATTAAAAGGACTAGTGCAATTTTTAATAGTAGAAATTGATTGGAGGGCAACTAATCAAAATTTTTTGATAGCCATTTTGTTCAACGTCATTTAAAGTTATGGAAATTAGGTCTTTGAGGATGAAACTCCCCTCCACCACAACCTTCAGGGCATGGGTTGTAAGTTATGCCCTGGCGGCATGTAAGTTTTTTTTTATAGAAAGGGCTGTCGTAGAAACTTCAAAAAGGGCTCATTCGATTGGAAATTTAAAGGGCTAGTGCCTTTTTAATAGTCGAAAGGGATAGGAGGGCAACTAGCCTCCCTCTCACGCCCACCATTTCCCCAAAAATACATCCAATTAAAATTTTGAGATATTCATTTTGTTCAACGTTGTTTAAAAATCTGGATATTAGGTTTTTGAGGAAGACAGCCGTCCCCAAACCTCCCCCCCAATCCACAGGTTAAGGGTTGCTAGCTATGCCCTAGGGGGATTTAAGGTTTTTATAGTAAATGTTTTCGTAGAAACTTCAAAAAGGGCTCATTCGATTGAAAATTGAAAGGGCTAGTGCCCTTTTTAATAGTTGAAAGTGATTGGAGAACAACTAACCTCCATCTCACCCCCATCATTTCCCAAACACATTGAATCAAAATTTTGAGATAGCCCTTTTGTTAAACCTAGTTGAAAGGTCTGGAAATTATGTCTATGAGAATGACAAACCACCCACAGCCCCTAGGGCAAAGGTTGTAAGTTATGCCATTGGAGCATATAAATTTTTTATATAAATCATTGTCGTAGAAACTTCAAAAAGGGCTCATTCAATTTGGGAAAGTCCCCAAACACATGCAATCAAAATTTTGAGACGAGACATCTATTTATTCAACGTAGTTGAAAGTTCTGGAAATTAGGTCTTTGAGGATGATACCCCCAAAGTGCCCCCAGGGCAAGGGGTCGTATATTATGCCCTGGGGGTATACAAGGTTTTTAAAGAAAAAGCTGTTGAAGAAAACTTCAAAAAGGGATCATTTGATTGGAAATTGAAAGGGTTAGTGCTCTTCTTAATAGTCGAAAGCGATTGCAGAGCAACTAACCGCCTTCTCACGCACACCATTTTCCCAAACAAATCCAATCAAAATTTTGAGATAGCGATGTTGTCCAACAGAGTTGAAGGTTCGGGAAATTATTTCTTTGAGGATAATAAACCTCCCAAATCCCTCAGAGCAAGGGTTGTAATTTATGCCCTGTGTACATATAACGTTTTTATAGATGGTGATGTCGTAGGAACTTCAAAAAGGGCTCAATCAATTGGAAGTTGAAAGGGCTAGTGCCCCTTCTAATAGTCAAAAGTAATTGGAGGGTAACTAGCCCCCACTCTCATGTTCACCATTTCCTCAAACACATCCAATCTAAACTTTGAGATAGCAGTTTTGTTAAACGTAGTTGAAAGTTCTGGAAATTAGGCATTTGAGGATGAAAATACCCCCCCCCAGAGCCTTCATAATAAGGGCTGTAAGTTATACCCTTGGGGCAGATAAGGTTTTTTATAGAAAGATTCTTTGTAGAAACTTCAAAAAGGGTTCATTTGATTGGAAATTAAAAGGACTAGTGCATCTTTTAATAAGAGAAAGTGATTGGAGGGCAACTAATTCCCCTCTCACACCTACCGTTTACCCAAATACATCCAATCAAAATTTTGAGATAGCCATTTTGTTCAACATAATTGAAAGCTCTGGAAATTATTTCTTTGAGGGAGACAAACCTCCCACACCCCTCAGGGCAAGGGTTGTAAGTTTTGCTCTAGGTACATATAAGGTTTTTATAGATAACGTTGTCGTAGAAACTTCAAAAGGGACTCATTCAATTCGAAATTGAAATGGCTAGTCCCCTTTTTAATAGTCGAAAGTAATTGGAGGGCAACTACCCCCCTCTAACACCCACCGTTTCCTCAAACACATCTAATCAAAATTCTGTGATAGCCATTTTGTTCAACGTAGTTTAAAGTTCTGGAAATTAGGTCTTTGAGGATCAAAATCCCCTCCTCCAAAACCCTCAGGGCAGCGGTTGTAAGTTATGCCCTGGGAGCATATAAGGTTTTTTATAGAAAGTGCTGTCGTAGAAACTTCAAAAAGGGCTCATTCGATTGGAAATTTAAAAGGCTAGTGCCTTTTTAATAGTCAAAAGGGATTGGAGGGTAACTAACCCCCTCTCACGTCCACCATTTCCTCAAACACATCCAATCTAAACTTTAAGATAGCCATTTGGTTCAACGTAGTTGAAAGTTTTGGAAATTAGGCATTTGTGGATGAAAATCCCCCCCCCAGAGCCCTCATAATAAGGGTTGTAAGTTATGCCCTTGGGGTAGATAAGGTTTTTTATAAAAAGAATTGTTGTAGAAACTTCAAAATGGGTTCATTCGATTGGAAATTAAAAGGACTAGTGCAATTTTCAATAGTAGAAATTGATTGGAGGGCAACTAATAAACATTTTTTGATAGCCATTTTGTTCAACGTCGTTTAAAGTTATGGAAATTAGGTCTTTGAGGAGGAAACTCCCCTCCTCCACAACCCTCAGGGTTGGGGTTGTAAGTTATGCCGTGGCGGCATATAATTTTTTTTTTTTATAGAAAGTACTGTCGTAGAAACTTCAAAAAGGGCTCAATCGATTGGAAATTTAAAGGGCTAGTGTCTTTTAATAGCCGAAAGGGATATGAGGGCAACTAGCCCCCCTCTCATGCCCACCATTTCCCCAAAAATACATCCAATTAAAATTTTGAGATATTCATTTTGTTCAACGTTGTTTAAAAATCTGGATATTAGGTTTTTGAGGAAGACAGCCGTCCCCCAACCTCCCCCCCAACCCACAGGTTAAGGGTTGCTAGCTATGCCCTAGGGGGATGTAAGGTTTTTATAGTAAATTTTTCGTAGAAACTTCAAAAAGGGCTCATTCGATTAAAAAATGAAGGGGCTAGTGCCCCTTTTAATAGTCGAAAGTGATTGGAGAACAACTAATCTCCATCTCACCCCCATCATTTCCCAAACACATTGAATCAAAATTTTGAGATAGCCCTTTTGTTAAACCTAGTTGAAAGGTCTGGAAATTATGTCTATGAGAATGACAAACCAACCACAGCCCCTAGGGCAAAGGTTGTAAGTTATGCCATTGGAGCATATAAATTTTTTATAGAAATCATTGTCGTAGAAACTTCAAAAAGGGCTCATTCAATTCGGGAAAGTCCCCAAACACATGCAATCAAAATTTTGAGACGAGACATCTATTTATTCAACGTAGTTGAAAGTTCTGGAAATTAGGTCTCTGAGGATGATACCCCCAAAGTGCCCCCAGGGCAAGGGGTCGTATGTTATGCCCTGGGGGCATACAAGGTTTTTATAGAAAAAGCTGTTGAAGAAAACTTCAAAAAGCGCTCATTTGATTGGAAATTTAAAGGGTTAGTGCCCTTTTTAATAGTCGAAAGCGAATGAAGAGCAAATAGCCCTCCTCTCACGGCCACCATTTCCCCAAACACACCCAATCAAAATTTTTAGATAGCGATGTTGTCCAACAGAGTTGAAGGTTCGGGAAATTATTTCTTTGAGGATGATAAATCTCCCAAATCCCTCAGAGCAAGGGTTGTAATTTATGCCCTGGGTACATATAACGTTTTTATAGATGGTGGTGTCGTAGGAACTTTAAAAAGGGCTCAATCAATTGGAAGTTGAAAAGGCTAGTGCCCCTTCTAATAGTCAAAAGTAATTGGAGGGTAACTAGCCCCCACTCTCACGTTCACCATTTCCTCAAACACATCCAATCTAAACTTTGAGATAGCAGTTTTGTTCAACGTAGTTGAAAGTTCTGGAAATTAGGCATTTGAGGATGAAAATACCCCCCCACCCAAAGCCCTCCTAATAAGGGTTGTAAGTTATACCCTTGGGGCAGATAAGGTTTTTTATAGAAAGATTTTTTGTAGAAACTTCAAAAAGGGCTCATTCGATTGGAAATTAAAAGGACTAGTGCATCTTTTAATAAGAGAAAGTGATTGGAGGGCAACTAATTCCCCTCTCACACCTACCGGTTACCCAAATACATCCAATCAAAATTTTGAGATAGCCATTTTGTTCAACATAATTGAAAGCTCTGGAAATTATTTCTTTGAGGGTGACAAACCTCCCACACCCCTCAGAGCAAGGTTTGTAAGTTATGCCCTGGGTACATATAAGGTTTTTATAGATAATGTTGTCGTAGAAATATCAAAAGGGGCTCATTCAATTCGAAATTGAAAGGTCTAGTGCCCTTTTTAATAGTCGAAAGTAATTGGAGGGCAACTACCCCCCTCTAACACCCACCGTTTCCTCAAACACATCTAATCAAAATTCTGTGATAGCCATTTTGTTCAACGTAGTTTAAAGATCTGGAAATTAGGTCTTTGAGGATCAAAATCCCCTCCTCCACAACCCTCAGGGCAGCGGTTGTATGTTATGCCCTGGGAGCATATAAGGTTTTTTATAGAAAGTACTGTCGTAGAAACTTCAAAAAGGGCTCATTCGATTGGAAATTTAAAATGCTAGTCCCTTTTTAATAGTCGAAAGGGATTGGAGGGTAACTAACCCCCTCTCACGTCCACCATTTCCTCAAACACATCCAATCTAAACTTTAAGATAGCCATTTTGTTCAACGTAGTTGAAAGTTTTGGAAATTAGGCATTTGAGGATGAAAATCCCCCCCCCCAGAGCCCTCATAATAAGGGTTGTAAGTTATGCCCTTGGGGTAGATAAGGTTTTTTATAAAAAGAATTGTTGTAGAAACTTCAAAATGGGTTCATTCGATTGGAAATTAAAAGGACTAGTGCAATTTTCAATAGTAGAAATTGATTGGAGGGCAACTAATCAAAATTTTTTGATAGCCATTTTGTTCAACGTCGTTTAAAGTTATGGAAATTAGGTCTTTGAGGATGAAACTCCCCTCCTCCACAACCCTCAGGGTTTGGGTTGTAAGTTATGCCCTGGCGGCATATAAGGTTTTTTTTTATAGAAAGTACTGTCGTAGAAACTTCAAAAAGGGCTCAATCGATTGGAAATTTAAAGGGCTAGTGTCTTTTAATAGCCGAAAGGGATATGAGGGCAACTAGCCCCCCTCTCATGCCCACCATTTCCCCAAAAATACATCCAATTAAAATTTTGAGATATTCATTTTGTTCAACGTTGTTTAGAAATCTGGATATTAGGTTTTTGAGGAAGACAGCCGTCCCCCCACCTCCCCCCCCCCCAACCCACAGGTTAAGAGTTGCTAGCAATGCCCTAGGGGGATGTAAGGTTTTTATAGTAAATTTTTCGTAGAAACTTCAAAAAGGGCTCATTCGATTGAAAATTGAAAGGGCTAGTGCCCTTTTTAATAGTCGAAAGTGATTGGAGAACAACTAATCTCCATCTCACCCCCATCATTTCCCAAACACATTGAATCAAAATTTTGAGATAGCCCTTTTGTTAAACCTAGTTGAAAGGTCTGGAAATTATGTCTATGAGAATGACAAACCAACCACAGCCCCTAGGGCAAAGGTTGTAAGTTATGCCATTGGAGCATATAAATTTTTTATAGAAATCATTGTCGTAGAAACTTCAAAAAGGGCTCATTCAATTCGGGAAAGTCCCCAAACACATGTAATCAAAATTTTGAGACGAGACATCTATTTATTCAACGTAGTTGAAAGTTCTGGAAATTAGGTCTTTGAGGATGATACCCCCAAAGTGCCCCCAGGGCAAGGGGTCGTATGTTATGCCCTGGGGGCATACAAGGTTTTTATAGAAAAAGCTGTTGAAGAAAACTTCAAAAAGGGCTCATTTGATTGGAAATTTAAAGGGTTAGTGCCCTTTTTAATAGTCGAAAGCGAATGTAGAGCAACTAACCCCCTTCTCACGGCCACCATTTCCCCAAACACACCCAATCAAAATTTTTAGATAGCGATGTTGTCCAACAGAGTTGAAGGTTCGGGAAATTATTTCTTTGAGGATGATAAATCTCCCAAATCCCTCAGAGCAAGGGTTGTAATTTATGCCCTGGGTACATATAACGTTTTTATAGATGGTGGTGTCGTAGGAACTTCAAAAAGGGCTCAATCAATTGGAAGTTGAAAAGGCTAGTGCCCCTTCTAATATTCAAAAGTAATTGGAGGGTAACTAGCCCCCACTCTCACGTTCACCATTTCCTCAAACACATCCAATCTAAACTTTGAGATAGCAGTTTTGTTCAACGTAGTTGAAAGTTCTGGAAATTAGGCATTTGAGGATGAAAATACCCCCCCACCCTAAGCCCACATAATAAGGGTTGTAAGTTATAACCTTGGGGCAGATAAGGTTTTTTATAGAAAGATTTTTTGTAGAAACTTCAAAAAGGGCTCATTCGATTGGAAATTAAAAGGACTAGTGCATCTTTTAATAAGAGAAAGTGATTGGAGGGCAACTAATTCCCCTCTCACACCTACCGGTTACCCAAATACATCCAATCAAAATTTTGAGATAGCCATTTTGTTCAACATAATTGAAAGCTCTGGAAATTATTTCTTTGAGGATGACAAACCTCCCACACCCCTCAGAGCAAGGTTTGTAAGTTATGCCCTGGGTACATATAAGGTTTTTATAGATAATGTTGTCATAGAAACTTCAAAAGGGGCTCATTCAATTCGAAATTGAAAGGTCTAGTGCCCTTTTTAATAGTCGAAAGTAATTGGAGGAAAACTACCCCCTCTAACACCCACCGTTTCCTCAAACACATATAATCAAAATTCTGTTATAGCCATTTTGTTCAACGTAGTTTAAAGTTCTGGAAATTAGGTCTTTGAGGATGAAACTCCCCTCCTCCACAACCCTCAGGGCAGGGGTTGTAAGTTATGCCCTGGCGGCATATAAGGTTTTTTTTTATAGAAAGTACTGTCGTAGAAACTTCAAAAAGGGCTCAATCGATTGGAAATTTAAAGGGCTAGTGTCTTTTTAATAGCCGAAAGGGATATGAGGGCAACTAGTCCCCCTCTCATGCCCACCATTTCCCCAAAAATACATCCAATTAAAATTTTTAGATATTCATTTTGTTCAACGTAGTTTAAAAATCTGGAAATTAGGTTTTTGAGGAAGACAGCCGTCTCACACCCTCCCCCCCCCCCCCAAACACAGGTCAAGGGTTGCTAGCTATGCCCTAGGGGGATGTAAGGTTTTTATAGTAACTAATCAAAAATTTTTGATAGCAATTTTGTTTAACGTCGTTTAAAGTTATGGAAATTAGGTCTTTGAGGATAAAACTCCCCTCCTTCACAACCCTCAGGGCAGGGGATGTAAGTTCTGCCCTGGCGGCATATAAGCTTTTTTTTATAGAAAGTACTGTCGTAGAAACTTCAAAAAGGGCTCATTCGATTGGAAATTTAAAGGGCTAGTGTCTTTTTAATAGTCGAAAGGGATATGAGGGCAACTAGCCTCCCTCTCATGCCCACCATTTCCCCAAAAATACATCCAATTAAAATTTTGAGATATTCATTTTGTTCAACGTAGTTTAAAAATCTGGAAATTACGTTTTTGAGGAAGACAGCCGTCCCCCACCCTCCCCCCCAACCCACAGGTCAAGGGTTGCTAGCTATACCCTAGGGGGATGTAAGGTTTTTATAGAAAGTGTTTTCGTAGAAACTTCAAAAAGGGCTCATTCGATTGGAAATTGAAAGGGCTAGTGCCCTTTTTAATAGTCGAAAGTGATTGGAGGGCAACTAACCTCCCTCTCACGCCCACCATTTCCCCGAACACATTGAATCAAAATTTTAAGATAGCCCTTTTGTTAAACCTAGTTGAATGGTCGGAAAATTATGTCTTTGAGAATGACAAACCACCCACAGCCCCCATGGCAAAGTTATGCCATTGGAGCTTATAAATTTTTTATAGAAAGCCTTGTCGTAGAAACTTCAAAAATGGCTCTTTCAATTCGGGAAAGTGAGGGCCAGTGCCCTTATTAATATTCAAAATTGACCTGAGGATGAATGCCCCCCCCCTCCCCACGCCCATCATTTCCCCAAATACCTCTAATCAAAATTTTTATATAAGTATTTTGTTGAACATAGTTGAAGGGTCTGTAAATTATGTTTTCGAGTATGATACACCCCCCCCCCCAAAGCCCTCAGGGCTAATGTTGTAAATTATGCCCTGGGGGTGTATAAGGTTTTTATAGAAAGCTTCGTCTTAAAGTCTTCAAAAAGAATTCTTTCGATTGGAAATTTAGAGGGCTATTGCCCTTTTTAATATTCAAAAGTAATCGGAAGGACAAAACCCCCCCACGCTCATCATTGATGAGCCCACGCTCATCATTTCCCCAAATATTTCCGATTAACATTTTTATATGGCCATTTCATACAACGTAGTTGAAAGGTCTGGAAATTTTGTCTGAGGATGTCAACCCTCCATCCCCCCATACATGACCACCCCCCATAACCCTCAGGACAAGGGTCTTAAGTTATGCCCTTGGTACATATAAAGTTTTTATAGAAAGTTTCGTCGTAGAAGCTTCAAAAAAGGCTCATTCGATTGGAAATTGAGAGGACTAGTGCCTTTCTTATTATTCGAAAGTGATCAGATGGCGAATCCCCCCCCCCCCCTCACCCATCATTTCCCCAAACACTTCCATCAAACTTTGGGACAGCCATTTTGTTAAACGTAATTGAAAGGTCTGGAAATTGTGTCTTTGAGGATGATAACCCTCCCCCATAGCCCTCAGAAGAAGGGTCGTAAGTTACGCCCCTGGGGCATATAAAGTTTTTATAGACAGTTTTGTCTTATGTTATAATATAATTTGTACTTTACTGTAATAAATTCTTCCAAATGTTTTCGTCTTTAGAACTTTAAAAAATCAAAAATTAATAAAGATTTTAAGGAATAAATATCAGCATATGTATATTAAACTGAACATGCGCATTTTTTTCAGTAAATTCATTTGATTATTTTCGGCAAAATACTAATTATATTGTACCTTTTAAAAACCATAGGAGTTTAGAACCCTACTCAAATTAATTCCGGCTCGCTTCGAGTTTGATTCGGTTGTTTATTTTAATTTCTGTTTGTTTTGGGTTTCATTTATTTATTGATACTGGTTTGTGGTAGTTGTATGATCGGCAGACTATTTGATTCTATTTTTGTTCATTTTTGATTTAATGGAGTTCTTGGCTTTTTTTGGAGAAATTCATTTTGTGGAAAACGTTTTTTGAATTAATCATCAAGTAAATTTTTGAATCTAGTTAATAGCAAGATTGAAAAATATTTTATGCTTCCTGTGTTGCCATATTTGCTCAGGTCAATTTTTCCCCTGATATTTAATGTACTTTTACTTCCTAAAATCTATAAGTGCAAGATTAGATTCGCTTGTTTTAGAACTTTCAGAAGTGGAAATGAATACACCCTCACCATATGCAAAAAGGACAGAAATGGAATCATTGAATAATAAGAAGGTAGATATACAGTGAATATAATTGTCTGAATGAAAGAGAAATCATTGAAAAAGAAAATAAGATTAGAGCTTTTTATAATGATATTCGTACTACAACTAGGTAGGTCAAATGGGTTGTAATTTGGTCATGAAATTTGGTGAAGGGACATCCGGTCCAGGAATCAATTAATTGTGTTAATTTTTATTTCCAGTATTTAATTGAGACTCCGAATCTCTTATTTGTCATGAGAAATGTCTAATAAGCGCTGATAACGTCCTAATCCTTACGTTTCGGATTCACATTGGCTACTAACCCATAAATGTAGAACTGCCTCTATGTATAATACCATGCTGACTTCTTGCTATTTTTGCTTTTATAAACATTTCTTTTAACCAGCTCCAAAAAAAAGATTTGAAATAAATGCGCTAAAAATTATGACTGAAATTAGTCGCATTTCACAAAACCCAAGGGCTACTCGTGGGACATTTATCTTTGCATCAGCATGCTATACGAAGTGTCTGCTGAGAAACCAAATGTATAATTTTCTCATAATTTAGAAATTTTGTGTGCATGTATAAGCAGCACCGACCCTTCCTCTTTTTCTATTTTTATTAGTTTTATCATGCAACACTAGGAGACCGAGCTATGCTTGTGAAGGGAATTATAGACATAAAAAGGGTTTTCAGTGCAATCCTCCTCCGGAAATGTATACCCTACATATCCTGATTTACACAAGAAAAACTGTTGTGTAATTTTTATAGAATACATTTTTTAAAACAAAAATGCAAAGGGGAAGGTAATTTTCAAACTTTAGGATTCAACTTTCCCTCCCAATTGACATCGCTGTGATTTTTTAATTAATCTAAGGTTTCTGCCACAATGATGCCAAGACTTGTTCAGATTTTCTGGATATTCTTTGTTAAACAATGCTCAAAGGATAAGATAATAATTCTAACTTAATTTCTCGGTCGCTATTTAAATGTGGAGAATATGTCACAATATAATGTTACACAATCTGCGTTAATACTGTGACTTATCCTGTATCTTTACTTAGACAGCGCTATTACGCTGCCTATGCTTTTTGTTTCGGCTTTATGTTGCCCACTGATATAAATGCTATTTATTAATGTAAATTAGCGAGCCCACAAGCAAATCAATTTAACGAAAAATCACAAATAATATTTCAATAAGTCGCGTATATTAAAAGTTTATAGCTACAAATTAAATCTTACAGAGTCAAAATCTATTCAAAATTATGAGCAAATGAATAACGCGATACCCGGGGCTCTTAGAATAGAGTTTGGTTCGATTATGAGATACAGAATCCTGTGCTGGGGTTTGGGGTTAAAGGAAACGGAGGGGCGATATGTACTGCAGAATTAGTGGTGAATAAAGCTGAAAAAGACGAGTGTGTACGACATTCACTTTCGCCCACCCGACAGCTTGTTAATGCTGTACTATTTTCGTCTGCAGCAGCTCATTGCTGACAATTTTAGTAGAAGCCAAGCATCAACCCTTATATTTATGACTATTTGTTGTGTGTTTATTGTTTATAATATATTTCGTCATGTTTTTAAATTCACCAAGTATCGTGTTTGTTAAAGAGTTACTTTTTTCACTACTGCTTAAATAGCACCTACTTCAATAGCATACCCTCTTGCCCCTCCCCCCCCCCCCAAATAAAAGTATGGTAGCTACGCCCACGAATTAAAATACATCATGTGCAGAGAGGTTGTGAAAATGGTGTATGTGCAGTATCTCAGGAGAGATAAGGGTCTTAAGCTGAAACTTTTAGGAATCATTTAGGAGGGGGGGGGGTGCTAAACTGAATCAAAAGATCTTTTACGCATCCATGTTGTCAAAATCACCGGTACCGGCAGCATCATACAATATCTTAGGAACAGCTGAGAAAATTAAGTTGAAACTTTCAGGGAATGTTGAGGGAACTGTTGAACTAAGTCAAAAGACATTATATGCATAGAGGTTGTTAAAAGGCTTTATGTGCAACTCAGGAATAGCTACGGATATCAGTTGAAGGTCTAGTTTATTGCAAAATACACTATGTTGGGATATTTACAATATCAATTCACTGTAAAAGAAAAATATATTTATATATTGTTACTTTAATACATGCATATTTTTTGGTTTGAGTTTCATTCTCGGAAGTTTATTCCAAAACCTGGCTTTGGAGTCACTGTAATGTTCGCTGCCATTTTAAACAAGAAACAAACAGGACGGAATAATTAAATGTCTTTTTCTTTCTATTTTTTAGCTGACATCGACACCACCCCTGTCATTTCAATCAGTTTGAATATCTTCAAATTGCGCTAATAAATATCTTGTCATGTCACTTTTCTAAAGGTCATTTTGCTGACTCTTATTTAAATTGACGTTTCAAACTAACAGAAAAAAAAGAAGTGCAAACCAGTTCCTCTGAAAAAATATTTACGTGTTCCATATTCCTGCCTTACATACTAAACGATATTTCTTGTCAATCCTTACATGAAATGGAACATTGATCTTTTAATGCAGAACAAAAAGGCGTGAATAAGATGTTATATACTGCATTTTTGTTGTAGATTTTTGTAAATTTAAAGGCTTCTTGAAACCAGTTTATAGCTAGGTCAAGGCTATTTGTCGAAAATTACCACACCATAAAACACAAAATAGAAAAAACTAGACTGACTGCTAGCTGCAGACGTAAAAAATCCTTTTAAGCCATGATGATCCTGTGGTAGCCATTTTTTTTTTTTTTTTAATAACAGGTAACATGTCTGTCGCCCAAACTTTTGGTAGTTAGAATCGAGCCCCGTGCCCCGTATTGCCAAGCCGAAAATCAACCCAATGGTCTACTACAGAACGTGAGCTGCAGGCATAGAACATTTTAATAACTTATAACCCCAGCGACTGGATTTTCTATTAAACATGTTAAGTAGTAAAGGAAAACATGTGAATACATATTTCTTATTTTCAATTCTTAAAATCATAATACTTATCAGTGACAATACGATTTTTATAACATCTCATATTGTAATATGCTTTATTCTTTTATAAACATTCCGTAAATGATTATATTTTATACTTTCTGGAACTTATTTATTTAAAATTTATTGACTTAATTTTTTCAATGAAATATTTCCCCCTAAACATTCATAAGAAGGGGAGTGCCCGAAAGTTTGGCTTTTTTGGAATATCAAATGTAAATTTGCTTTTTTGCAAGTGTTTTTTATTGATCTAATTTTTCCTTATCTTTGATAATTTTGTTAAGGTTTTAACACTTTACACTTTGGTTTCGTCAATGCGGATTAGCAACGAGGGTGTGGTTATGCTCTCGGATATTATATTTTGGAAAGCACGGCACGGTTCTTGCCTTAGACCAAAGAGCATGGTGGTCACTTGACCGTAAGCCAGAACTAACAATACGTGACATAGAGTAGAATCTTATAATATATTTTGAATAGGTTAATAATCATTAGTTGTCTACTTAACTGCTAGTAGTCATCTCTCTTTGTGATTAGATAAAAACACAAGTTTTTTTTCAACTGAAAGTAAGAAGCAACATTAAAACTTAAAACGAACAGAAATTAGTACTTATATGAGGGGGTTCACCCCATAGTCAATGCCTCGCTCTTTACGCTAAAGTTTTTTATTGTTTAAAAAAATAAAGTTGTGAGACGGAGTCAAACTTTAGCGTAAAGAGTGAGGCGTTAAGGAGGGGACAGCCCCTTTCATATACGGAACAATTTCTGTTCGTTTTAAGTTTTAATGTCGCTCCTTACTTTCAGTTAAAAAAACTTTTTTTTACTTAATTTCCGAACGTTTTTGAATTAATGCGGCTTTGACTTTGGCTCACCGTACATGAATAATTAAAACGAAATTCGCATATTGATTTTTCTTTTTTTGGCTAATTGGCTTTCTCGAAATTTTGTTCTGACGTAACTTGAGAATTGAGTAGCTTAACGAATTTCTATATTGGTATGATTTTATTACGCATATTAGGGAGTTCGATCCCAAGTCAATACCTCGCTCTTTACGCTAAAGTTAGAATTTTGTTCGAATAACAAACCCCTGAATCACAAAGGCCGGTTAATTAGAATAGATAGCTCTTTTGAAAGTACTAAATAGCTTTAGCTTAAAGAGCGAGGTATTGACTATGGGACAAACCCCCCTCATATAGGTAATAATTTTTGTTCGTTTTAAGTTTTAATGTTGCTTCTTACTTTCAGTTGAAAAAAACTTGTTTTTTATCTAATTTCTGATCTTTTTTTAAATAATGCTGGAAAAACTGGTGCCTCCTTCATGGAAATGTTCCTTCCCCCAAGGAAATATCCTCCGTGGAAAAATCCTCCCCGGTAACCCCTACTCCGACCCCCACCCCCCACTAGAAAAAATATTCCTCCTGGAAACACCTGTATACTTCGCAATAACCAATACTATATGTAAACAATGGGCAAAGTTTATAACTTACAGCCCTTCCCCCGGGAACTCTGGGAGATTAAGCCATCCTCAAAGACATATTAATTAGATTTTCGACTATACTGAACAAAATAGCTATCTCAAAATTTTGAAAAAATGAGCGTAAGAGGGGGCCAAGTTGCCCTCCAATTTTTTGGGTAACTTAAAAACGGCACTAGTACTTTTAATTTCCGTTCGAATGAGATCTCTCACGATATTTTAGGACTACTGTATTGACACGACCATACCTGGGAAAAAAAACAAAAAAAACAACAAATAAACCTGCATCCGTGATCTTTCTTCTGGAAAAAAAAAATAAAAAATCCCACATTCTTGGAGATATGAGCTTAAAACCTCTATAGTAGAATTCTCTGATACGCTGAATCTGATGGTGTGATTTTTATTAGAGTTCTATGACTTTTAGGGGTTGTTTCCCCCTTTTTCGAAAATAAGCCAATTTTCTCAGGTAACTTTTGATGGGTAAGACTAAACTTGATGAAACTTATACATTTGAAATCAGCATAAAAATCTGATTCTTCTGATGTATCTATTGGTATCAAAATTCCGTTTTGTAGAGTTTCGGTTACTTTTGAGCCGGGTCGCTCCTTACTTACAGTTCATTACCACGAACTGTTTGACTTCGAATAAGTTTGTCTATTCATTTTCTAGGTTTACGACTGAATATGACCTAATCTACTTGACTTAAGGGCTGTCGTTGAATATCATCTTGGAGTGTCTTTCTTTGTAATTAATTAAAAAAAAGTTTTCACAAAATAAGTTTTTCAAAGAAAAGTAAAGAACTCCATTAAACAAAAAATGAGCAAAAATATAATTAAATAATCTACCAAGCGTGAAACTACCACAAATCAGCATCGATAAATAATAGAAACCCAAAACGAACAGAAATTACAATAAATAACCAAGTCAAACTCAAAACGAGCAGAAATTAACATAAGTTGGACTCAAAACCCCTATGCCTTCCCAAGGCCAGAACATAATTTGCACTTTACTGAAAAAAATATAAATGTTTTTACTTTTATAACTTTAATAAATCAAATAATATTAAGATTTTGATAACTAAATATCAGTATATGTATATTAAACTGACAATGCACATTCATTTGTATTTTTTTCAGTAAAGTGCAAATTATGTTCTGGCCTTGGGAAGGCATAGGGGTTTTGAGCCCAATTTATTTATCGATGCTGATTTGTGGTAGTTTCACGCTTGGTAGATTATTTGATTTTATTTTTTCTCATTTTTTGTTTAATGTAGATCTTTACTTTTATTTGAAAAACTTATTTTGTGGAAAATGTTTTTTAATTAGTTTCTGTTCGTTTTATAATCACATAGTCTTTTCAGAGAAAAAGAAAATAATATTTTTAATCTTTTCGTTTTTTTAAAGATTTATAGTTTGGCCTGCTATTTGTATGCTGGAGAAAAATTTTCAGCAATTTTTAACAACATACACCCTCTTAAAAATCTGGACACAAATAGAAGTGTTTAATTTAGTTTCATACCTCGTCTAGTTGACCTGAAATGGAAAACTTAAACCGAAATGAAATGGAATTTCTGGCCATTAAACCTTTAGTTGGTAGTGTGGTCACAATACACCAGAAGGTTCACATTGTCCAGTCAAAAAATTTTCAGACTAATATATTCTCTTTCAGCCTAATATAAATTCTTTTACGAGGTCCCAATATTGAGAACATTGAGACGGCTATCCTATCGCCCCCATCGGAGTTTCACGATAGTCTATGTACGGGCCTGTGGAAAGTGAATGTGAGGGGGTTTGAAGTGCGGGGGGTGAGCCCCACTAGTAAACCTTCCCCCAAGAGTGATGTATATATTTCTTTAAACCACATTGGCCTGACATAACATAAATAAACAAAAACGAGCGAAAATGGGGTTTTTAAAGGTCAAATAAAAATACTGGCAAAACACCACAAAGCGAATGTTTTGAGGGAGCAAACGCCTCACTTCTTCAGCACGAAAAAAAATAAATGAGGGTACCGAAGAAAAAACCAACAAAATAAAAAGCGGAAAGTGAATGTGGAGGTGAAAAACCAATGAAAAAAAAACAAAAATTAAAAGGGTGAATAAAATTCAATAAAAGCCACAAATTTTAAGAATTAAAACCAAATACCTTAAATTAAAAACAAATACAACAATAAAAGTGAGTCATTCACCAATATCCGTGATTTGCAAAAAAGTTCAAAATTAAACCACCATCAACGGACACTAGCGAAAAACTGAGAAATAAAAGAAAAAATTCATTCGCTCTAACCAAAACCAAACAGCAATCGAAGGAGTTGGAGGGCTATATCATCTGATTCCTGATTTTAATAATTGTATTCCTCGCAGACATTCTTTGAGACTTAAGGAGTTGTTGACGTGTCTGATTAAGTAATTGAGGAAGTGGTACAAGGTTTATATCTGGGACTATTAAAGAATTGGCTTCTCTTTTGAGAAAACTGAAATACGACTCATTTATTCTTAAATCACCTGAAGCTCTCTTTAAAGCTAGGCCTAAATGTTGGTATTTATAAATTTCAACCACTTCTCTGTAGTGCTGGACAATACCTTTGTCATGCAAAATTAGGCTAGCTTGATTAGATAAAATAGTATGGCTGGGTTTTCGAAAATGTGCTCAGCAACGGCATTGTCATAATTTTCTGTATTTTCTGCTTTTTAAGTTTTTTATTAATTGAGGTAGAGTGCTGAGTTTATCTATCCGTAAGTCACAGATCAGTTCTTTCGATATACCAAAGACCACACGAACAAGGAATTCTCTAGACACCGGAGTCTTTGCCTATTGGAATAGGGTCTTTACCTTGATAAATTTGGGAACTGATAGTTTTTCTGGGTCTATAATAAGTTTAAACTTTATTTTTCTTAGATTTTTTGAAATGTGGTCTGAAACCCCTTCAACGTACGGGAGACCAAGATAAACTGAATTTTCCCTTTCATTTGCGTTTTCTGTGTAGCTATCTGATAGTATTTTAATGCGTTTTGCAATTACAGACTTTAGTAATTTAATTAAATAACAATTCCCAAATAAAATATCTCTAAGGTGGTTGAGCTCTGAATCTAGGAAGTGTGTTGAACAAACTTGCAATGATCTATCAACTAGGGATGTGACAACTCCTCTTTTCACAGCAGAATAATGATTAGAGGAGGAATTTAAGTAAAGGTCACTATGTCTGGATTCTTTATATACACCAAACTCGAAACATGTATCATTTCGGTGCCCAAGAACATATAAGAAAGGAAGACGCCTCTCTACCTCTGATTCCTAAGTAAATTTAAATTTTGGATACAAGGAGTTGAGCAAGTGAAGGAAAGACCCCAGAGACTCGTCACCATGCTCCAATAAGTAAAAACTATCATCTTTAAAACGAACCCAAAATCTAGGTTTTCAAAAACCATGCAACATCGCCCTTTCTTCAAGGTCTTGCTAAAAGATATCAGCCTGTAATGGTGAAACGGGGGCACCCATCAAAAGCCCGTGTTTCTGTCTATAAATAATGCCTCTATAATGGAAGTAAAAACAGGCTCTGTTACAAAGGTCTTTCAGTGACAGAAGTGTCTGATTCGAAAGAATAGATTTTTCTGATATAGATGGATTAGAACTAAATTTATGCTTTAAAATCAAACCGGCTTCTTAGGATCACAAATGGCATACATTGAATCTGCATCAAAACTGTCAATTATTGTATTTGGTTTAACCGAAACTTGCTTGCGAAATACAACTGATAAGAATTTCCCTATTTTTGCTGTAGAAGAATTAAAAGAATAAACAATGGGTCGAAGTGGATTACCGGGCTTATAAATTTTAGGAAGACCATAAAAACGAGGGGATGTGCTTTCGCGTGGGTAAAACCTTTTGTACAATTTATCTATGATTTCACCTTGTTCTTTTAAAAGATCTTTTCGGTCTTCCGCGACAAATTTTTCTGTGGGATCGGTAATAGATTTTGCAATAGCAAAACGCATTAAAAGATGGACAGATAGTTACACAGAAAACGCAAATCAAAGGGAAAATTCAGTCTAACTTAGTTTCCCGTACATTAGAGGGGTTTCAGACCACATTCCAAAAAATCTAAGAAAAAATAACATTTACACTTACTATAGACCCAGAAAAACTATCAGTTCCTAAATGTATCAAGGTAAAGACCCTATCCCGATAAGTGAAAATTCCGGTGTTTACAGAATTCCTTGTTAGTGTGGTCTTTGGTGTGTCGGAAGAACAGATCAGCGACTTAAGGATAGATTAACTTTTTACTCTACCTCAATTAATAACCAACTTAAAAAGTGAAAAAAAAAGAAAATTTTGACTCTGTCGTTGCTGAGCACATTTTTGAAAACCCAGATAATACTATTTTATTTAATCAAACTAGCCTAATTTTACATGACATAGGTATTGTCCAGCAATACAAAAAAAGTGGTAATTTATAAATACCAACATTTAAGTCTAGCTTTGAACAGGGATTCATGTGATTTAAGAATAAATGAGTCCCATTTCGGTTTTCTCAAAAGAAAAACCGATAATTAGCAGTCCCAGATATAAACCCTGTACCACTTTCAACAATCCCTTAAGTCTCAAAGAGTGTAAGTGAAGAACGCAATTATTAAAATCAGGAATCATATGGCATATCTCTTCAACTCATTCAATTGTGGTTTCGTTTTGGATTGAGTGAATTAATGGTTTTCTTTTATTTCTCAGTTATTCGCTAGTATCCGTTGATGGCGGTTCAATTTCAATTTTTTTTTTGCAAATCACGGATATTTGTCAATGACTTACTTTTATTGTTATTAGGTATTTGGTTTTAATTCTTACGATTCTTGGCTTTTATTGAATTCTATTCATCTTTTAATTTTTTTTTGTTTTTTTAATTGTTTTTTTTTCATATTCATATTGACTTTCCCCGTTTTATTTAGTTTATTATTTCTTAGGCACTCTCATTGATTATATATTTTCGTTTCTCGGTGAAAAAGAGAGGCGTTTGTCCCCTCGAAATATTCGCTTTGTTGTGTTTTGTCAGTATTTTCATTTGGCCTTTAAAAACCCCATTTTTGCTCGTTTTTGTTTCTTTATGTTAGATAGTTTTTTGAGGGATCTCGGCCTCGATGCAGATTTTTTAGACAATCTTTTCAACCAAATGCCATCTAGTGTGGCCTAGAGGGTACTAGAAGACACAGTAGCCGCTCCTCACAGAGATAGTAATGTGGGGAAACCATGACAAAGTTGAAGCGGCTCACCTGTTTTGCCAGAATTTATTTAGCAAACTCCGCTTTGCGCAATATTTATATCTTTGGATCTGAGTTTGGATACCGCTTTAATACTCTTACAAGTGGTAGTATCCATACGTAACGAGTAGACATAGCATACTCATATGTCAGCAAGATTCGGGTACTTTTTGAAAAACAGATTCGGGAGGGGTGGTAGGAATAGCATCAAAGTATCCATCGCGCAAAAATAATTTTTTAATGAAGAGACGGGCGAGGTGTACTCGCATTACCTGCGAACGGAGATAGAAAAACCTCACCCAGACTTAAATAATATTTAGGGTGTTTTTTCAGATTGAGTAGGAAGTATTTTTAATAGGTTAGAGAGTCATAATGAAAATGGGAGCAGGTCAATAGTTTTATTTATACGCAATTTCAATCTTAATATTAAAAAATTTAAAAAGAAATTTCTTTGAAGAGGTGGGAGGAATACGGGGGGATGCAAAACATAATGCAGATTTAAGGAGTTGTGATGTCCTCTTCAATGGGCATAAACCCAAGGCAACGGATACCACTAAGACACGTTTGGTGAGCTTGGCAATGGGGGCGAGGAGCGGGCAGAGTTTCCTAAAGTATATTTTAACTGTTTAAAGGGACAATATCCTGTAGCACTTAAGGGGAAAGATATTTTTGAGAAGGGCAACGAAAATGTAAAGATTGGGGTTTTAGTGTTACAGTATGATACAGAATATGAAGAGGGGGAACTTAAAGATAAAAAGGGTGTAATATATTCAGTGAAAGCTCTGTCTATTAAATGATTTAATCTCTGGGTACGGCCTCACTACAAGCCTGCCAAAGACCCTGATTCAATTATATATTTCTTTCCCATCCCCCATATTAGTCAGGTTTCAAGTCAAGGGAAGAAGCAAAGTTCACGTCATTATTGCCCATGCGTCTATCAACCTTTCAAACAGAGTTAAAATTAAAACATCACTTGTGGTACTGCAAGAGTCATGGGTACCAGTCCTTGGACACGGTTTTGAGGGACAATGCCATTTCACGGTTTAAAAACTTTCAGAACTTGCTCCCACAGAGCGACAAGGTGGCACTAGACGTCAAGGCCAAACTCATGGATGTGTGCGATCCATCAAACTCGAATCCTGTTAAAGAACATAAAGCCAGAACGTCTTTTAGGATTATTTGCCATCTCCGGCGGATCGGGAAATGGTCATTTTGGTTTTTGACGGTGCCATCTGGGGATGTCCAAGTGTATTTGTGGATATATTTATGCTTAAAGAGCGTGCCGCCGATCAGAAAGTCATTTCCCTTAGCGAAGCTGACAAGTAGAGCTCCATTTTCGTTTATGGTGCCAAGTCCGTGGTGGCCCATCCCTTCAGGGCAGTAGCATCTGTCTTGGCCAACCTTTGCATTAGGCTCGCCTGCCTTCAGCATCATAATCATTAAGGGTGTCATCAGCATCATTTGTGGGTTTATAGCACACGATCAACGACAAATCTGCGTGGTTAGAAACAAATCTTGCATGCAGTATTCTTTCATTGACCGGTTTCCATTAGCAGAGGGCCTTTGTCGCTTTTGAACCTAATATTGCTGCAGCCCCGGCAGAGTGACTTTGAGTTTTTCCGCTATATAAGACTTTAACATCGTACTGTTACGACTGATTTTCTTCTCGCCACAGCCTTTCCACTTT
This sequence comes from Artemia sp. Qi Xiang Cuo, assembly GCF_049724085.1. Classification (NCBI taxonomy): domain Eukaryota; kingdom Metazoa; phylum Arthropoda; class Branchiopoda; order Anostraca; family Artemiidae; genus Artemia; species Artemia sp. Qi Xiang Cuo. The sequence goes on from NC_142805.1 coordinate 22,035,588, forward strand.
GCTCCCGAAATGATGACTATGTCAAATCCAAACTTCCCGCATTCGCTAAGGGCTTGCTCTGTTTTTGACAGTGCTGACATGGTTCTAACGTTCCATAGGCCGATATTAAACGGTTTATTCGTATTCAAAAATCTGGTCCGGGAGCTCACATGGGTCTTCATCAGATTAAGAGGTTCGGATCCGAGGTTTAACGTTGAAGTTTTGTTAGCGGTCTTTGTTTTACGGGGATAGTTCGCTAGGCCAACGCCAAACCGGTTTCTTTGGCCTGGTTACGGGCAGGGATGCCAGTCCCGGACTGCTGGACTGGAACCCAAGAGGCCTACCCAACATGCAGAGGCTGTGGTCCAAATCTGGATCATCAACCCTATTTTGCAGTTGTCCTCCTGAAGAGGATCCTCCCATTGATGGTATCCTGCAGTACCATACAATTTAAACCATTGCTGGAAGAAGGTATGCAACTAACGAGATGTGTCCACACGCCTGTGGGCCCTTCTCAATGTGCAACAGAGGGGCATTCCTCCTCCTCTACCTTTATTTATGACCCCGGGCAACGGCACCCCATTTTCAATTTATGGACCCCCGGAGGCTAGGTCCCACTTGGTCTACGTCTCCCGTTGTGGGAGGTACCCTATATATCTGTAGGACGTCCCCCTATCCGCCATCTGGGTGCGCGCTGAGGGGTCTGGAGAGGGTCCCCCTCTGAGAAATAGGCCCCCACAATAAAATTATAGGTCTGATCACCGACCTGGATCAGCACTTATTCGTAGAGAGATCCATACAGGAAGGGTTTTTTTCCACAGGGTTCGTATCCTGGAAACTGACTCAACTGGACAACTCGCCGGTGAAAAGTCGAATGGAATTTTCCTGAATATGAACTACCTTTATCCGTCGGAAATGTCTCAATTCTCTTTTCCGTGTGGGAATTACAAATGGCTGGGCAATCCTTGTGCTCCACATTCCCCGACATTTACACTGTTGAGAAGAATGAACCACAAGGCTGGTTTTTAGAAATTCATGGTGTAATACCAGCGGAACTTCATGACTCTGTAAAGGATTTTGTTTTCCCGTGGATGTTTCCCGTGCATTGAGTCCCTATAATTTATCATTGGTAGAGGATGGTGATATGCACTGGACACCTTCAAAACCAAAGCTTATTGCCGACCTTCATCCAAATCAGAATATCGTTGTACATCACATTATTTTTCGGTGGATGCTAGTCAAAGGTTTCAAGGTCACAAAGAGTCATAGAGCCCTCGAATTTGTTGAAAAGCCATATATGAAGACGTTTATTGATCTACGTCAGTAAACAATTTGAGGCAAAGACGAAGGTTAAAAAATAATTCTTTAACCCTATTTTAAAATCAACCTTCGATAAGATGTGGGAGAGTGTGCGCCGTAGGAGTCGTTGTGACGTTTTAACTAACCAAGAAGATTGTGCCCGAATAATTCCAGTTCCGAATTTCACATCGTTCAGGATCATAGACTCCAATATGCTCCTTTTTCATAGAAAAAAAAGCGTAGTATTAAATAAAAATATTGCCTCTAGTAGTGCCATATTAGAAGTTTCCAAAATATCATGTTGAAATTTTATTACAATATGTGTAAGCTCCAATGGCCGGGGGGAAGACAAGTTCAGCTTTTTTATGGGGATACAGATTCATTATTTTTAAAAGTTAAAACTGAAAATTTATTAGAGGATTTGGAAAATGGTACTCAAATTAGCTCTCGAATAGACTACGCCAACTGGAACGAGTCCATTTACCCGGAGGTTTTGAAGCGGCAGGCCTCAAATAAGTTTTTATTTTTTTAAATCCGAGACAGTGAGTGACTTGATACCCAATAGGGTTTTTTCAGGTCCAAAGGTCTACTGTGTGCAAACGCAAAATGGGGAAACGCAAAACAGTCTGCAAGGGGATACCTTCACAATATGTAAAGGAAAATTTTGACAAAAGTATTTATAGAAACTCTGTAGAAAACAATTTAGTTCCAAGAGCGAGTGTCATGGCTATTCGCTCCATAAAATTAAAAAAACCCATACAGTTCAAGAAGAGAAAAATGCAATGTCGGTCATATCGGATAAAGTCTATGTGCGTGCGGACGGTGATAGAGTACTACCACACGGTCATTACCTTACTTCAGATTGAGACACATGTGTAGAGTACAGACGGCGTCTTTGTCTGGAGAAAGCTCAATAGTTGGTAGGAGGATGGCCAGTTTTTTCTCAGTCTCCAGCTCAGAAGTGTGTTTTTCTTTTTTATTTATCTATTTTTTTTTTGCGCAAAGCGGAATCGATGTTTTAAAACGTGCTTAATATTATACAATTATTTTTTTACAATAGCCAGCTGGCCCAGCCCTCAGAGGCAGTGCCTTCCTACCGCCCCATTCAAATGTGGTGCCATTTTCAGGTGCCTTTTAAATGTCTGTATAAATATGTTTTGAAAATTTATAGTGCATTTATTTATATATTAAAGAAACCAAATATTATATTTCTTGGCTTTTGGTATTTATTCAACAAACTGAAGTTAGGTTAGGTCGTTGTATTTTGACAGCAAGACGAGTAATATGTATTAATTTAAAACACTATTCAAATCCTGTCATTACGAGTCTTCGTTTCATGATAAAACAACACTGGTGGTAGAAGTATTACAAAATCCTAATAAAATGTTTTTAGAAAATCCAAAAAATACCTATTATTGCTATAGTGTGTGAAAAGATTCCTATAAAAAAATAAACACAATTGCGCCAGACATAGAATTCATGCTGTGACGATGTGATTAATATTATTCAACCAAACTCGTGGTTGATTATTGATGATTTTGCTGAATCCATTGAAGAATGGTCTCAGGAGATGTTACAGTTATTTAGGGTCCGATCTTATCAAGAAAAATTTTTCGTAACCATTACTCTCCACATTCTCTTTCATCAGAGCAAATGTATGAGAACACTTACTTTGATTTGTACTTACTATATCATCTATAGGGTTGTTCGCGATTCAAAATCTCTTATAACTTTAAAGAAACAAATATATCCCAGTGAACCAAAATCTTTGCTCTCGGCATACAATCAAGCTACTAATAAACCTTATGGATACAGTCAATTGGATCTCAATCAAAACACGCCTGAGGATTTACTTGTAGTCACGGATATTTTTTATAATGAAATTATCGTATATCTTCTCGTGAATAGTCAAAAGGGTTATTTGCTATAATGACACTGTGGAAACTGCATAAAAACGGACATTTATTTTCTGACCTTGGTTATTCAAAACCACGGCTTAGGAAGGCTATACTCAAACATGGCATTGACAATGAATTTATTAATCTCCTATCTGAGCTTTGTTTATGTTTAACTGAAGTCAATGTTCAACTGCCAGAAGTAGTTAAGCAATGGAAAAAGCAACATCGTTCACCTGTACGTGCCCTAGCTTGCAAAAACAAGGAAAAGGATTTTAAAAGAAAACAGCCTGTTAAAGTGGGTGGTAGTTTCTTTTCATTGCTACTACCAATAATTATGGGACTTGTAAAAACTCTTCTATATATGGCTAAATACTACAAATTGACGCCAATAGAGCTCGCTCTTTCACCAAGAGAGCACTTTCAGGATAACCTTGGTAAATTTATCAACAATAAGACAATCGCCGATGATGAGAAATGAATTTTGCTACAAAATACCCTTCGAAGTGTCGACAAGTATAAACCCTACCCTGAAAGACCATTCAAAGTAAATGTCATTGATGAACCCCCAAGTTCTGACAGTTCACCCCTCAGAACCACTACCGCCAAAACAGGAAGAAGAAGAATTATCTAAAGTTTTATCAAATGTTTTAGACCTAATGCCTCATTCGTATCTTGAGCAAAGTAAAAGACTCCCGCCTATCTCGCTGAAAATGAACATATACAAATTGATGACAAAAGAATGAAGCTCTAATCCAGGGCTAGAATTACAAGTTATTTGATTTAGTATCAGATTTTATTGCAAATCGTAAAAAACTTGAATCATTTGATAATCATTTGTATAAATTTTGAAGTCGTCCAACTTTTCAAAAAGTCTTACTGGGCATAAACATATTTTAAAACGATTACGGGAATATGGAGAAATATCAAAAGGTGTTTTTGAATCATTTTCAGAAAGCTCGCCAAGTGGGGGTAATGATGTACAAGGTATCTAACGAAGGCGTCTTTCCATCACAGTTAGCATGCAAAAGGGTAGTGGACACTTCACACTGCGTTTACGTTCAAAATAGCTCAAATTTTGAAACATGTTTCAGGAAATATTGGTGAAGCGGGAAGTTTGAGTTCATACACCTCACTTTCTCGAGTCACTGGAGTTGAAAAGAATGTGTTGACAGAGTGTTTACAGAATAAAACAAGTTACACTCTTCATTGAAATCATAGAGTTCACGGTAGTCATTATCAAAAAACTAAAGCCTTTTTCCCATTTCATATATTACAAGCAGATCATTTGACTCTAGACGAGATTCAAAAACCTCAAGATAGTCCATACAAGTATATTTTACATGCAATTAGTGTCTATAGTTGCTATGCATATGCCGTTCCATTGTATTCAAAGAGAGGCGATGAAGTAGCTAGAGCCCTTGAATCTATCTTTGAACAAGATTCTTATTAAAAAAAATTCAAACTGATCGGGGTAGTGAATTTGTTAATCTACACGTAAAACTTTTTTTTTACTTAATACTATATAGAAAGACAAATAGAACTTCATCTTTTTTATAATACTGATAAAACGTCCTAAAAATCACAAGAAAATTTTGTTTCCCATTTCGTGATCCCCGTACATGAAAAAAGCTTAGAATCTTCATCTCTTACGGTTTGTGAGCTATTCACCTCTTAAACGAAAAATTCAAGATTTTTCTGTATTTTATACAGGATCATCTTGATAAAAAAAAAATTCATGACATTTCTTGATTTAAGAAATAATTAATAAAGTATTTTAGTATGTATGTTTCTAATCCCTGAACCTTCCTTTAAGGTGTTGTTTTTGAGGGGGTTGGGGGAGGGTTGAGCCCTGGGGGCATTACTATAATGTATAAATATAATAGTTTATCTACACGGTTATTTGTGGCAAAGGGGAAACGTGCCGTGTTTTCCTAAGACTTTTTTATTGTAGTATTATATTTAATTTACCATCCCCTTCAAACCAATATTTACCTCTAGTCATTCAACTTTCATTGCATATTATAGTAGATACTCTCTCTCTGTCTCTTTCTTTATCCCTCTCTCCTATTCTCTCTCTCTCTCTCGCTCTCTCTCTCTCTCTCTCTCTCTCTTTCTCTCTCTCTCTCTGTTTCGACATACGTTTGATGAAAAAAACCGGGATTTCATGTCAACGTGTCATGGAACGGAACACATTTTAGTTCCATATAGGCTTTATTGAAGGATTTCAAAGATTAATAATCATAATATAAGCAACAGTTTTTGATTTTCCTACTCTTTCTGGGAACACTACTAGGAGATATAAACATGCTTGGCAAAAAGCAATCATCTCTAAGTATCTTTTTAATAATATTTAACATAGTAGTATATTTATTATAAAATACATCTTCGTTTATTATATTTTGAAAGCAAAATTGAAAAATAGCTTTGCATTTTCATTAACCTGTCTTAAAAAAACTGAAGCTTATTTAAAGTTTTTAAGAATGACAATATTAATAAGGCATCTTGATCCGTTTTAATTACAGCGAGGCTAAAAGTTCTACACTTTTATAAACATTGAAAGGATACATTTTTATTTTCTACTATTTTAGGGTAAAAGGCATAGCACGGAAGCTACAACTATAATAATAATCGGGTTTTGGAATTAGGTACAGAAATAGCTTGATCACAATTCTTCTTCAGTCCCTTCCAAGACAATCCCAGGGGCTATTTCATGACGAACTGGGGACAATATTTTCTTCTTCTGCTGAACGTTTTTTGAGTCCACAGGTGAAAGATGAATCCCCAGCTGTAAAGGAAGATGGTTGGGAGCTTGAGGAGCTTGTCGCTTCATGGATGCTCTACTGTGGTTAGTCTTCTTCAGCATGGCCTGTAAATTAAAATCAGGGAATAAATTCACAAACATTAAACTAACGTAATAAATTAAGTGCTGTATAAGGCCAACTTGATTATCAACATAGCGAAATTGTGTTTAAGCTCACCTTAGCTATGAAAAATGAGGCTAATATGGTGGGAATTGAAAGCAATAATTTCGACACGACCCGTGGCACGTCATTCTCAGGAGGTGAGGACAACTTGGCGCAGGTCTTGTCAAAATTAACTCTTATAATCTTCATCATTTGCCTGAGTTTCCATAGTTAAGGTAACATTGACTACAATTTGAATGTGTCATATGTCGTCATGAAACCATAGATTAAAGTCATAAACTTGTATTAGATTAAGTTAAGTTGCGTAAATAATTAAATTTCCTAATTCACGAGACATTCATAATTCTAATTATTTAACACCAATTAATTACTAAATAGATAAATAATTTTTTTAATATAATGGCCAAATTGAATACATAATTAACTCTCATGAAATTGAAAGTATACCTAAAATGCGTTGTTATTATTTAATAAAGTAACTAAAGGTTATCTGGGTTGCATTTCATGCGTCAAGTCATTAGGTGTACATTTTTACATCTTAAAATTTCTAACAGATTCTTTGGACTTGGATTTTGTCTCCTTTCTCTTTATCTTTATGGTGTTTAATTTATATTTTTTTTTCTCTTTTCTTTCGCGCCTTTCTGATGTTTTTTTTTCTATATTTATGCTTACCTCCAAAGTGGTAAAAGTAGCAATTGTTAATTTACCTTTTGTTTTACCAGGATATAGAGCATTACAGGGGATAATGATTTCTTTATTTTCTTTCTTAATTTTTTTGTGAGATGAAATGACCAAATAATTGGTTAATGGGAATAAAAAATATTTCTTGACTTCAAAATTCCTTCGAAAATCTTGTAATAAAATATAGCCCCTCATTTGCAACAATTTACACCTTTTCAATTCGTTTATCCAAAATTGTATATTAATTAATAAGGACAATCTGTTTATCCCTGAGTAAGAATCGAGAAAAAAATATTATGATCTTAATCTTGGGGAGTCTATCTTATTCTTATTCAAGACCAGTCAATAACACAAAATTCCCTTGGAAATCTTGCATTGAAATATAGCACTCCTTCTGTATATTACATGTTGAATAATTGTTACAATACATCAGTCTAATACCTATAACTATATATCACCGAGACAGAGCTAAAAGCACAAGAAATCCACTTGGTCTCTCGCGTTTTATTACTGAATAGCAATTATCAACTATCTTTCATCGTTTGCATTTAAAAGCGACAAAAATCACAACATTCCTTTTTAAATTTTGTAGTGAAATTTTATAATCCCTTGTAACAAAAATGATTTATTAAATCCCACTATGAAAAGGAAAACAATAGAGCAATTAAAAATCTAAAAACTGGAACTATATACACTTATACATGAAGAGCAGATTTTTCATAAATGTGTAGAGGATCAGTTCCAATTAATGATTAAATTAAAGAAATTTCAGCTGAAAGTAGGGAGCAATATTAGATTCAAATCGAATAGAGTTAGTCTTCACATGGATATCTATGTCAAGATTCAGCTCAGATGTCTTTGGGGGAAGAGAAGATGGGGTGGGGGCTAGTTGCTCTCTAATCTTCTTGGTCAATTGGAACGGGCTCTAGAATTTTTAGTTTCCGTTCAATGAGCCCTCTCCCGGTCTTCTAGGACCGTTGGTTTGACACAATCAGCCTCGGAGGAAACACACGCATCTGTGGTCTTTCTTTTGTCAAATAATATAATTTTTTACAAGGGATACCTGAACCCAAACAAGTATGTCTTTTTTCTGTTTTTTTTTCTTTTTTTTCTCTCTTGTTCATTTTAAATTTTTTGTTGTTATGGTCCTCAACAAGTTCGCTTCCCGGATCAATATTATTATTGGTGTTATGTTTCATCTTGTTTTTGTTTAAATAAATTGAATTGAATTGAATGTCTCAGTATGGATTAGAAAGGCAGTTGTTTTTACTAAAATAGCTACAACTTTTATAAGTAGTTTTGGAAGCCTAACATGTGTTTTTGATCAAGTTGAAACTTCCAGGATTTTCTTTTGTTGCGGGGGAGGTTAAGGGGTCTTCGACTTTTCTATTGGGGGAAGGAGGTGACGATTACTTTTCCTGTACCCTAAAGGGTACGCTACGCTTCCTTTCTTTCTTTTATTTCTGTCGTCTGACAAGCTCAGTTGCTTGTGTAAAGTAAGTCCATATTTGTCCATTCTTATTGCTCGGGTAGTCAATTAACTAATTAAGATAAGTTATTTACTACTGAGGAAGCCTTAAGAACAAGTAATAGGACAAACTTAATCTCTAACACTCTATTTTATAGAATTAAGAATTTGATATATTCAGTCGTTTTCATTAAAGGGCACTCAGCAACACAAAGTTCCTTTCGAAATGTTTCTTTGAAGTATATCCCCCCTTATGCTTGATTAATCAATATTTGTCAATACTTATAGCTCAAGTTATCAATTATCTAACAAGAAAAGCTTGTTTATCAATGTGATATCATTAATAAAAAAAATTGCAAATTTATTCTTGGAGACTTTACTTTGGAGAATTAATTATCTGCTATCTTTCATCGTCCTCATTCAAGAGCACTCAGCAACGCAAAATTCTTTGGAAATTTTCTAGTGAATTATAGCCCCCATTACGGGTAATAAATTGATATTTGTCAATTCTTATAGTACAGGTTGCAAATTCCTTAATAAGGAAGACTCTTCTGTCAAGTCCTGTTTTATGATTGGGCTGCCTTTCAATTTGATAAAGTCACATGCAAATGGGCAAAAGTTTGTGGTAAAAATTGACTATGCGTGGTTGTCAAAGGCGTCGTTGACATATATTGAAAAGTAAATGGATCAATATTAGAACTTTTTTTAAATTTATGTAAATAACCTCTCTAGACCCGTTCCAGTGGCTAGTATCTTGACGAGAGTTTGTGCAGATGATTAATTAAAAAAAAAATTCTACAAAATAAGTTATTCAAAGAAAAGTAAAGAACTCCATTAAACCAAAATTGTGTAATAAATAAAATCAAATAATCTACCAAGCGTGAAACTACCACAAATCAGCATCGATAAATAAAGGACACCCAAAAACGAACAGAAATTACAATAAATAACCGAGTCAAACTCAAAACGAGCAAAAATTAATATGAGCAGGGCTTAAAACACCAATGCCTTCCTAAGGCCAGAACATAATTTGCACTTTACTAAAAAAATATAACTTTTTTTACTTTCTTAACTTTAATAAATGAAATAATATTAACATTTTGATTACTAAATATCAGTATATGCATATTAAACTGACAATTTACATTCATTTGTATTATTTTCCGTAAAGTGCAAATTATGTTCTTGCCTTGGGAAGGCATAGGGATTTTGAGCCCTACTCATGTTAACTTTTGATCGTTCTGAGTTTGACTGGGTTAAATATTGTAATTTATGTTCCTTTTGGGTTTCATTTATTTATCGATGCTGATTTGTGGTAGTTTCACGCTTGGTAGATTATTTGATTTTATTTTTTACTCATTTTTGGTTTAATGGAGTTCTTTACTTTTTTTTTGAAAAACTTATTTTGTCCAAAAAGTTTTTTTTAATTAATTTCTGTTCGTTTTATATTGAAATAGTCTTTTCAGGGTAAAAAAAAATACTTCAAATCTTTTCTTGTTTTTTCAAGATTTTATAGCTTGGCCTGCTATTTGTATGCCGGAGAAAATTTTTCAGCAATTTTTAACAACATACGGCGTTTTAAAAATCCAGACACAAAAAAGTAGGGTTTAATTTAGTTTCATACCTCCTCTAATTGACCTGAAATAGAAAACTTGATACCATTCGCAAAAAAAAAAAAAAAATCTGTTTACTTTCTTTGATAGCTTGGATACACTTACGCTATTTTGATTTGGTTAAATTTTAAGAGCAAAAGTAGCCCCGAAAGTTTGAACATAATACCCTCAATCGTTCTTAGGATACTGCTGAGATGCCTTATTGGGAGTTAGCATTAACACAGTGCATTTTGATTTAATCTAAAGGGAAAATTTAGTTTTAAAACATAATGGGAAAATGGAAGGGCGGGCGGGGGAGGGGGACTAGTTGCCCTCCAATCACTTTCGACTATTCAAAAGGGTATTATTCCTTTCTATTTTCAATCGAATGAGCCCTTTTCGAAGTTCCCACAACAATTCCTTCGATACGAAGTGCCCTGGTCTAAACAACAACAACAAAAAAATAATAATACATTGTACCCAGATCATACTTTACTACAAAAATGTCAAGCCTTTCAATTTCCCTTTTCCCAAGCCTTCAATTTCAAGCCTATCCCTTTTAATTTCCAATCGAATAAGCCCTTTTTGAGTTTCTACGACAAAACTTTCTATAAACACATTATATGCCCCCAGGGCATAACTTACAACCTTTGACCTGAGGGTTGTGGAGGGGAGGGTTGTGTTGCTCAAAGACCTAATTTCCAGAACTTTTAACTACGTTGAACAAAACGAATATCTCAAAATTTTTGATTGTTTTTTTTGGGGAAAATGGCGGGCGTGAGAGGGGGGTTAGTTGCTCTTCAATCACTTTCGACTATTACAAAGGCATTTACCCGTTTCAATTTCAAATCGAATGAGCCCTTTTTGAAGTTTCTACGGCAACTTTTTATAAAAACCTTATATGCCCCCACGATACTAATTGCAACCCTTCCCCGGAGGTATGTGGGAGAAGGGGGGGTTTACATCCGCAAAGGCAAAATTTCCAGAACTTTCAACTATGTAGAAAAAAATAGTCTTTTCAAAATCTCGATTTCATGTGTTTGGGGAAATGGTGGGTGTTGTGTACCAATTAATGGCTTACTGCATGGGCTGACTTCACAGAAGAGTGCACGCCGAGTGAAGAAGGAATGAATTGATAGTATATAAGCAGAAATATAGAAGCAAGTGTTGTAAATATTATAGTTAGTCGAATTCTGACTACGGTTTAAAACGGTTCGGAGGGATCCGTTCCCGAGGTGACCTCTTTCTTTCCGGGTTCTGTTTCCGAAGAAAGACTACTTTAAATCTCGGCTTCCGGGTTGAGTTCGAAGCAGAAAATTCTCTCATTTGTTTCTGTTTCCGAATAGAAATCTCTTACTTGCTTTCGTTTCTAATTTCTATTTTCGGGTTCACTTCCGAACAGAAATCGCTTTCTTGCTTTCGTTCCTCAAGTCTGTTTACGGGTTTACTTCCGTACAGAAGTCCGTTTTCTTGTTTTACTTTTCCGATTCTGTTTACGGGTTCAGTTCCGAACAGAAATTCATTTTTGTTTCGTTCTAATTTTGGTTTACGGGTTTACTTCCGAACAGAAATCCATTTTTTTTTCTCGTCTCTGTTTACGGGTTTAGTTCCGATCAGAAATTCACTTTTGTTTTCGTTCTAATTTCTGTTTACGGGATTACTTCCGAACAGAAGTCCATTTTTTTTTGTTTTAATTTTCTGATCTCTGTTTATGGGTTTATTTCCGAACAAAAATTCATTTTTTTGTTTTACTTTTCTGATTCCTGTTTCCGGGTTCACTTCGGAACAGAAATCACTTTTCTTGTTTACGGTTTTACTTCCGAAAAAAAAATTCAATTTTCTTTTGCTTTTCTGATTTCTGTTTACGGGTTAATTCCGAATCGAAATTCACTTTTGTTTTCGTTCTAATTTCTGTTTATTGGTTTACTTCCGAACAGAAGTCCATTTTTCTATTTCTGATCTCTGTTTACGGGTTTATTTCCGAACAGAAATCTATTTTTGTTTTACTTTTCTGACTCTGTTTACGTGTTCAGTTCCGAACAGAAATTCGCTTTTGTTTCGTTCTAATTTCTGTTTACGGGTTTACCACCAAACAGAAGGCCATTTTTTTCTGATTTCGGTTTACGGGTTCAGTTCCGAACAGAAATTCACTTTGTTTTGTTTCAACTTCTGTTTACGGGTTTACTTCCAAACAGAAATCTATTTTTTTATTTCTTATCCTTTTTTCTTCCTTTTTTTCTTCTCTCCCTCTTCTTGTTCTTTTTGTTGCCCCTTTCTTGTTTTACGGGTTCGAGTTCTAATTCAGGCTTTGCAATTAGACATCCATAAGTTAAGCCCTTATAATTTTACCCTTAGCGCTGGTGAACGACAAGGAGACGAAAAAACAATCCAGGGAAGCAGGAGCTCCAAGGACTGACTTTGTTCCTTACCACACAAGGTCAAGAACCAAGCATAATTCTGAAGGGGAAGATCTAGAAACAACGTCAAAAATAGACCAGACTGTCTTGAAGTCATTGCTAGAAGCCTTCCAGCATTCAGTAGTTCAGTTGACAAAAGCCATGGTGAGAAAACAACAGAAAGCATTAGGAGAAGCTTTAATGACAGAGGAGAAGCTGAACGAAGGAAACAAGCTGTCTTTAGTACAACACCCGAAGAAGGAGATGCAACATGACTGAGACTTTGTAGATACTAGAATTCGGACTTCCACTGACTCTAGACTCATGACCTTCAATACGACCCCACTGAGAAAAGGTGATGATGTGGCGGCTTATTTGGAAGATTTTGTAAAAACCGTGACTGCCTGCAATTTACCTCAAGCCACGTGGGTGGCCAGGATTCTAGCAAACCTCTCCGGGAAGGCTATGCAGGCTTATACAGCCCTACCAACTGCCAAAGCTAGCGACTTCGACGAAGTCACAACCGCAATTCTCAAGAAATTCCGTGTCAATAGCGAGACCTGTCTCCGACGATCTCGACATGTTAGCAAGCGTGCAGGCTAGTCTTATACAGAATACGGGGACTACCTGACTACCACAGGCAAAAAATAGATCTGTTATGAGAAGGTGGAGGAACAAAGAACGGCAGAACCCAGCCTGGCCAGTCATTTGGAACAGGTCCTAGAAAAATTGTAGTGGAGCAGTTCATTACAACTGCTAACCCAGACCTTAGGGTTTTCTTAGGTCAGAGTGGTGCAAAAACCCTGGGAGAATGCATCAGAAAGGCCGATGACTGGGACAAGTCTCTGCGACCGTTGAAGAAGGAGGTAGCTTAAACAAAGGGACCTCTCACCAAGCTTCAATAGATTCCTGGTCTGGAAGGCAAACCACACAAACCCTCACCAAAACGTTGTTATTAACATCCTAACTCAACGTCACATACAAACTAAGAATGCAGAAGAGGCAAACGCCAAACCAAAGAGATAAAAGGGGAAAGGGTATATGCATCTAACCTCGTGGAGTAGCTCTCAACCCCCATGCCTGGATACGTTGTCAAGGCTCGCTGCAATGGGCAAATGCTACACTTAGTGGTTGACTCAGGATGTGAATTCACCATGGTAAACCCGGAACGGGTGAAGGGAGTTTACCCCATCCCTGGGAAAACTTTGAAGTATATTACGGCGGAAGGCGCAAAATAGAATGTGCCGTTGGACTTCTGACGATACAGCTTATGGATCGCGCAGGAAGAATTCTTTAAGAACGGATTAAAGCAGGGATATGTCCCAGATTAACCCAAAACATTTTACTGGGAAGAAATTTTCCGTGATTTGAACAGAACGTGCTTCCAATTAATGTATAGGATCTACCCGAAGCGGAAACAAAAGAAGCCTTTGTGGCGACACGATCTCAATCCAGGCACAGATCATCAAGGAATCATAGTGGTCCGAGCTCAGAACCAGAGTTCCATAAAGCGCCGACTGTGGCTCTGCAGGATTCTGACCCCTGCGACATGTCTTCAGCGACAAAACCGCAAGCTCAAGCTCAGGACAAACGATTTCTCAGACAGAGGTCACTACCCAGGATCATTTGTCTGCCACTTCTAACCCGAACAACAAGAGACTGATTTCAGACACAACAACCTAAGCTGGAAATCTGGTTTCTGATCTGGAATTAGACAGTAACATAGCAACCTGCAGGGAAGGCTAGACAACCAGATCGGCAGTACTGTCTCAGGTCCAAGAAAAGGACCCAACATTGAATTTTGTGAGGGAGAAAGCATTGCGAGAAATTGATGGCTCTCTTCCTCAGCAATTTTTAATCCAAGACGGAATTTATTACCGACATTGGACTGATCATCTTGGTAGAACAAAAAAAAACCGCTTATTGTTCCCAGTGAGTATAGATCACAGATTATCAAGATAGGTCATGATAACGTGATGAGCGGTCATTTAGGCAAGGCGAGGACCACTGACCGAATCCTACGTCATTTTTGGTGGCCCAGAATTTACAAGGACATCGGTAGTTACATCGTCATGCACAGCTTGTCAAATTACCGCCACACGCAAACCAAAGGAAAAAGTATCCATAGGCCTCTTCCCAACATAATTGACCCATTCTCGAGAATTGCCATGGATATAGTTTGACCCCTATCTAAAAAGCTCAGCAGGTAATCGGTGGCTTCTAGTTCTTACTGACTATGTATCTAGATATCCTGAAGCTATACCACTGTGGTCAACAAAATCACCCATTATCGCAGATGAAGTTGCCAAGTTCGTCTGGCGTTATGGAATTCCCGACGAAAACTTGACAGATCAAGGAACTCAGTTCCTGTCTTCTGTCTTAAAGAAGTTGTACCAGGTACTGAATATAAAACCCATAAGTACAAGTCCTTACCACTTGGAGACGGATGGACAAACTGAAAGGTTCAACGCAAATATGCAAATACGTAGGGACATCAACTAACGACTGGTACAAGTTTATATCCTTCTTACTATTCGCATATCGAGAAACGAAAAAACTATGTCTGGGTTATAGCCCATTCGAGGTACTATACGGACGGAATCCTCGCGGGGTCCTGGACCTAATTCAAGAAGAGTGGGAAGATATGACGGGGGAAGACCCAATAATTATTGCAGAATATATTCGACAGATGCGCGTGCGATTATCGGAAATATGCGGTTTTGCCACAGAAACAAAAGCAACTGAGGCAGCAAAAATGGAGCGGTACTACGACCGAGCAACGAAGCCAAGAACCTTGTCAATCGGTGACAAAGTTCTACTTCTATTACCGGAAGGAAGTAATAGACTTAATTTCCGTTGGCAAGGACCATTCAAGGTGCTGTATATTATTTCACCATTCGACTATGAAATAAAGCTTGGAGGCTCAAGAAAAAGAAAGCAATCTATCAAATCAACCTCCTAAGGAAGTTTGAGGAAAGAGATGAGACACATAGTAATGAAGTTTTTGTCGCAACGGTCGATGAAGAAGAAGAAAACACAGTTTCCATTCAAACCTATGAAAAAGAGGAATATGAAGTAATGTCTGATATAAACCCTGTCTTGCCACATAATATGAGGGAAGAAATCCTAAATAAAATCATTGTCCAGAAAGAAGTTCTGTCAACGAGCCTCGGGACTACACATGTAAGACACAAAATACACACTGAAATCCATCATCCTATTCAAGTTCCACCGTATAGTGTGCCACAGTCTCAGATGGAAGTGCTCAAACAAGAACTGAAAAAATGTTACAAGATGGCATTATCGAACCTTCACATAGCGAGTGGTCGTCCCCTGTAGGTCTCGTGAAAAAAAGAACGGCGAATGGAGGGTTTACATTGACTATAGGCAAGTAAATGCTACAAATAAGTTTTATGCCTATCCCATACCGCTCATTGATCAAATATTGGTAAACTTCCAGACTTCCCAGTTCTTCTCGATTATAGACTGCCGAAAAGGATACTGGCAAGTCAAGATGGCAAGTAGTTCAATCGAGAAAACTGCATTTTCGACTCCATTTGGTCATTACCAGTTCCGTGTAATGCCATTTGGGCTGAAAGGCGCAGCCGCAAGTTTCCAGCGGATGATCAATGAAGTATTGAGAAAATACTCACATGCTCGAGCATACTTTGATGACATAATAGTTTTCAGCGACACTTTAGCAGAGCATTTGATACACCTGAGTGAAGCATTAAAACGTCTGAACGAGGCGAACCCAAAAATCAATACAAGGAAGAGTAGGTTTGGTTATACCAAAGTAGAATATTTGGGAAAGGTAAACACAGTTGGGAAAGGTACGATCAGTCCATTACTGAATAAAGTACAAGCAATCAAAGCATTCCAGCGCCCAGCCACCAAGAAAGCGCCGAGAACCTTCCTTGGAATGACCAATTATTATTCTGGGTTCATCAAGGGGTATTCCGGACTCAGAAGGGAACTCAGTGCACTAACCAGGAAACAAATACCTGACATTTTACCATGGGAGCCTAAACACAAAGTCTTGTTCGAAGACCTGAAATGCAGACTTATATCATACACAGATTTGTATCCTCCTGACTTTTCCAAGACTTTTTTGTTGCAAACCGATGCTTCCGACACAGCAATTAGAGCCACGCTGTCCCAGTCCAGTGATGGAGAGCATCAAATTTACTACCTGTCGAGAAAACTGCTGGACAGAGAGACTCGATATGCGAAGATCGAGAAGTAGTGTCTTGCAGTGGTTTGGGCCCTGTCATGAGTCCGCTACTACCTATATGGGTGACATTTTGAGGTAGGAACGGACCACAATCCCCTGGCATAGCTAAAATCTGTGACAGGCAGTAACCACCGCCTTGAAAGATGGGTTCTGTCTCTTCAAGAATTTAATTTCACAATCCGCGTAAAAACAAGAAAGTTAAATGATAACGCGGACGCCCTCTCACGCCTCTAAGTAGCAGGCGTTGCTCTGTATGTAAATATGTGTGTTAATATTATTCTTTTTTAGATGGCAGACGATGCAGAAATCATCCTGTTGGAAGACAGGGACGTTCAAATAGACGAGAAATTTGCTAAGCTTATCGGCATCGCCGAGGGTTTTTACGAGGACTTAGAGGACCTTCCAGAACTCGAGCCAATCGGGGAAGTATCCAGAGCCACCGGGGAGCTCCAACCAGCCGTATCGGCCGTGAACAACGCTACCGACATCCCATTTCTGACACAGCTGTCAGCTGTGCAGCTGTCCAGGGGCAGCTGTACGAAGGAAACAGCGCGAGTTCCTTGGAAAAATATTTGACTACACTCCTCCTGCTCCCCCTCTACCAACTGTAATGACTAACGAAATGGTTTTCACCAATAACGATGGCACAAGAATCATAATCCCTGAAGGAACAAAGCTATCGGATGATATGCTCACCAAGTTTAACGCAACACAAACCTTTGAAGCTTTACAAACTTCGAGGAAAGGGAGGAACTGTTATGTACCAATTAATGGCTTACGTGACCTTTCCAATGGGCTGAACTCAAATGTACGAATTAATGGCTTACGTGACCTGTCGCATGGGCTGACGTCACAGAAGAGTACACGCCGAGTGAAGAAGGAATAAATTGATAGTATATAAGCAAGTGTTGTAAATATCATAGTTAGTTAAATTCTGACTACGGATTAAAACAGTTCATAATTCCTTTTGACTTACTTTATAATAGTGGGCGAGAGAGGGGGATTAGTTGCCCTCTAATTACTTTGACTATTAAAAAGGGCACTAGCCATTTCAATTTCCACTCGAATAAACCCTTTTTGAAGTTTCTACGACAACGCTTTCTATACAATTCTTATATGCCGCCAGGGCATAACTTACAACCCTTGCCTTGAGGGCTGGGGGGGGGTTGTCATCCTTAAATACCTAATTTCAATGACTTTCAACTACGTTGAACAAAATGGCTATATAAAAATTTCGATTGGATGTGTTTGGAGAAAAGGAGAGCGTGAGAGAGGGGCTAGTTGTCCTCCAATCACTTTCGACTATTAAAATGGGTACTAGCCCTTTGAATTTCCAATCGAATAAACTATTTTTCAAGTTTCTGCGACAAAACTTTCAATAAAAACCTTATAAGCCCCCAGGGCATAACTTTTAACCCTTGCCCTGAGGGCTCTGAGGGGGAGGGCTTGTCACTTGCGTAATTCTAACTAAATTTGCAAAAAGGTATACCATTATCAAAACTCTGCTCTGAATGATCTTAATTGGTGATTGAATAATAGGGGTGAAACAGAGCTCAAGATTTATTTTAATTGGATTGTATGAAACTGCTAAAAGGCTTAAACTGCTTACCAGTTAAGTCCGAGGGGGTGGTAACTCTTACGCAATTTAATATAAATTTGGAATAACATCATTGATATCAATCTAAGGAAACGATTACTGTTGACAAGGTGATCATGGCACTTGACTTAGCTTTACTTCTTGGCTGTGTTCTGTATAATACACAAATACCAGTTGAGCAGTGATGCCAATATAAAATATGCGTTAGCATTGGGGTATGCTAAAAAGGTTGAAAGTAATAGAGTCATCGGTGTCAAAGATGACCTTGTGACTTGACCTAGCTTTACTTCTCGACTTTGTTCTGTATAATACACAAGTACCTTATGAGCATTGTTATCAATAGAAAATATGCTTTAACATTGTAGGATACTAGAAATTTGATACTAATAAAGATGTAGATGCCAAGAAGAGAATTTTAATAAAGAAATTCAGAACAATCCTTAAAATCCTTAGAAATCAACTAGTGAGATGATTATGGGTTTGAACAATCAAGGACCAAACCACCAATGACCCTAACCATCAAGGACCTTAACCTCCAAGGGTTCCCTATCCCCGACATCCAAGGGGCCCCTCCGTCCAACTTTTTGGTCTCCCCCCCCCCCGTTTTTTATACTTTTTTTGAATTCTTTTTTTAACTTTTTTGTATTTTTTTAACGTGTTAATTTTTTCCCCATTTTTTTATACGTCTTAGAACAACATGAAATATCCTTAAAACATAAAAAGTCCACATTTAATATTTTCGAAATAAAAATTGGAATGATATAAATATGTTAGTCGTGACTTTTACTATTAGAAAAATAATGTTTATAGTAGCACTTTTTTATTTTTTTCATGGACTGAATTTCTTGGACTGATATTAAAATGATATGAAATATTCTTGCGGCTGTACAAGTCGTAATCTATGCTTGCTCATAAACACAACGCTGCTTTCCCAGTGGTAGTCTATGGTCAGTTATCGACACTACGATGCTGAACTATTTGAGAACTAGAGTTATATAAATCGCGAACAGAGTAAATTTTGATTTGGATCAATGTTTTGAGTTACAATTATCTTTTTATTGTGACTGTGCTATTTGTAATAACCACTGTCTGGACTTCAGTAATTCGTATAAGAGTAATGCAGCAAATTTAGAAATCCTGGAAAATGAAATACAGGAGGTCAATCTGCAAGAAATGAGAAGAAGAATCTTTGATGAAATGGTGAGAAAAAGAGTAGGCTCATCAGTTTCTTCAGTGGAAAAGGTTGATCAATATCACAAGAAACAATAAAAAGAAATGACACCCTCTCCATTACAAGGAAGATCAGGAGCACAAGGAAGCTCTCGCAAATGGACGTTCAATATGTCTGAAGAGAAAGATCTAAAGAAGAGACATACACAATATGTATGTCTCTACAGAGGGCACTATCAAGAGAGAACACGTTGAATTATTTCATGGAGCAGATTCAGAATGTCCAAAGCTGCTCAATGATATTAATAATGTATAATAATATATTGATATATTAATATTCTACATGTCATTATTTCATTAAAAATATATTATGCATTACCTTGTTAGATGTTCATTATTTTTAGAGTATGCTAGCATATCAAACGTTTAGAATGTCTATTAAAAATTTGGAGATTAGGAAAAGGAATTGTCATACATCATATGTTGGATAGATAGATTAACATAGACAAAATCTAAGTGTCAGAATGAATAAATTCTTTATCAACATCTCTGGTCGGATAGCTCAGGATAAAATTGATAAAATCTAAGTATCAGAGCGAATAGATTCTTTATCAACATCCTTTGCCAGATATATCAGTTAACATTATCAAAACCTAAGTGTCAGAGTGATTAAATTCTATGTCAACATCTATTGTCAGATACACGGGATAACATTGTCAAAATCTAATAATCAGGGTGAATAAATTCATTATCAACTTCTTTCGTCTGATACATCAGATAACATCTAATACAAAATCTATATCTAAGTATAAGAGTGAATAAATTCTTTATCATCGTCTTTTATCAGATATGCCTTATAAAATCGAGAAAATCTAAGTATCAGAGTGAATAAATTCTCTATCAATGTCTTTTGACAGATACGTTTGATAACACTTACAAAATCTAAGTATCATAGTGAACAAATTCTTTATTAACATTCTTTTGTTGGATAAATCAGATAGCATTCACAAAATCTAAGTATCAGAGTGAATAAATTCTATATCATCGACCTTTGTCAGATTTGCCTCATAAAATTGAGAAAATCTAAGTATAAGAGTGGAAAAATTCTTTATCAATGTCTTTTGACATATACGTTTGATAACACTGACAAAATTAATGTATCCGACTGAACAAATTCTTTATTAACATTCTTTATCGATATCATTTGTCGGATACGTCGGATAAAATTGACAAAATCTATGTATTAGAATGAATAAATTCTTTATCAACATCCTTTGTTGGATAACTCGGGATAAAATTGATAAAATCTAAGTATTAGAGCGAATATATTCTTTATCAACATCCTTTGCCGGATATGTCGGTTAACATTATCAAAACCTAAGTGTCATAGTGATTATATTCTGTATCAGCATCTATTGTCAGATAAATGGGATAACATTGACAAAATCAAAGTATCAGAGTGAATAACTTTTGTCTAGCAGTATCTTTGTCAGATACGTCAGATAAAATTGACAAAATCTAAGTATCTTATTCAATAAATTCTTTATCAACTTGTTTTATATCATACATCAGATAAGATTCACAAAATCTTAGTGTCAGAGTGAATAATTTTTTTTTATCGATATCTTTTGTCAGACATATTGGATAAAATTGACAAAATCTCAGTATCAGAGTGATATTTAAGAAAGTGGTGTGCCGCTCTAAGTGAACCTAAATTAACCTAACTTTTTGCATGTATCTCTCACTATGACTGTGTGTCTGAGCGGGTGTGCTGCTATCTATAACCAGTCCAACCTAAATTCAAGGTAACGATGCATAAAGTCAAAATTTATAAAACTTAGAATGTATAAAGGTTATCTGATGTATCCGATAAAGACGTTGATAACGAATTTATTTACTCTTATTTACTTACATTATGTCAATTTTATCCGATGCATCTGACAAACCATTTTGATAAGGAATTTGCTCATTCTAATACATATATTTTGTCAATGTTATCCAACGCATCCGACAAATGTTGTCGATAAAAAAATCTTAATAAGGAATTTATTCACTCTGATACTTAGATTTTGTCAATGTTATTAGACGTATCTTCCAAAATACATTGATAACGAATTTATTCACTCTGGTACTTTAATTTTCACAATTTTATCAAACGTATCTGACAAATGACGATGATAATGCATTTATTCGCTGTGATGCTTAGATTTTGTGAATGTTATCCGATGTATCCAACAAAAGAAGTTGATAAACAATTTATTCACTCTGATACTTTTATTTTCACAATTTTGTCCGATATATCTGACAAAAGATGCTGATAAAGAATTTATTCAATCTTATACTTAGATTTTGTTAATTTTATCCGGATAACCGATGTATCCGGCACAGGATTTTGATTAAGAATTTATTCGCCCTGATACTTAGATTTTGTTAATTTTATCTGACAAATCCGACAAAAGACGTTGATTAAGAATTTATTCTTTCTGATACTTAGATTTTGTAAATTTTATACGATGTATCTGACAAAGATTTTAATAAAAAATTTATTCACTCTGATACTTAGATTTTCTCAGTGTTATCCCATGTATCCGTCAGTAGATGTTGATAAAGACTTTAATCACTCTGATACAGTCTGATACTTAGATTTTGTCAATGTTATCCAATCTATCCAACAATGGATGTCGATAAAGAATTTATTCTGTCTGATGCATAGGTTTTATCAATTGTTCCGATACATTTGATAAAAAACATTATGATAAAAATTATTCATTCTGATCCTTATATTTTGTTAATGTTATCCAATGTATCCGAGAAAGGATGTTAATAAAGAATTTATTCAGTCTGATACTAGGATTTTGTCAATTTTATCCGATGTACCTGACAAAAGATGTTGATAATGAATTTATTCACTCTGATACTTAGAATTTGTCAATTTTATCAGACGTATCCGACAAAAGATGTTGATAAAGAATGTTAATAAATAGTGTATTCACTCTGATACTTAGATTTTGACAATGTTATCAAACGTATCCGTCAAAGGACATTGATAAAGAGTTTATTCACTCTGATACTTAGATTTTCTCAATTTTATCAAGTATATCGGATAAAACACGATGATAAAGAATTTATTCACGCTGATACTTAGATTTTGTTAATGTTATCTGATGTTTCAGATAAAAGAAGTTGATAATGAATTTATTCACTCTGATACTTAGATTTTGACAATGTTATCCCGTGTATCTGACAGTAGATGTTGACACATAATTTAATCACTCTGACACTTAGGTTATGATAATTTTAACCGACATATCCGGCAAAGGATGTTGATAAAGAATTTATTATTATTATAATTATTTATTGGAAAACCCGTCATACAAAAAAGGAAAAGACGGAGCAATAAGCAAAACAACAAAAAAAAGCAATACACATAAACTTAGGAGTTATACATGTGGTTTGTAGTGACGAACCCTGGAGCTAAGATCTAAATCAGCACTTAGAACAAATTACACAAAACGAGAAAGAAAAAAACAATTATACACTGCTCTGTAGGTACGCGACATGTTTCTTTTCTTTTTATTAGGCTCCTAAATACTGAACAAACATAAATAATATGAACATCATTGCATCAAGCCGTAATTGGTAAAAAAAAAAACAAAAAAAAAAAAAACCAAACACTAATTACACTAAGCGCGAAAACAAACACAACAAATACATCTTAACTAATGGGTTAATACTGACGACCAGGGATGATTCAACTTCATTAAACGGGAATTATAAGCACGAATTTGATTTTCCACGGCTATAATGGGGTCAGAAATGCTGAATTTTCTAATCAGATAAGAATTGCGCGTCCAAGGGGGAAAACGTAAAAGATATTTTACGAACCGGAAGAAAACTGAACGAATTTTTGACTTGTCAGAATTTGTGAGCATTTTCCAAAACGGCGATATGTACAAATAATGTGGTAGAGCGACAGAGTTAAAAAGTTTCGAGAGAAGATGGCGGTTGAACCGTAACTTATTAGTTACAATAGAAGCATATGATAACCCAACTCTACGCTCAATGTGAGCAATTAATAGTTTTCGCGTGTGCATTACTGACGAACCAATGGGAAGACCGAGGTAGGTGATATGATCTACTGGCTTAATCCTACTATTTCCAAAAGGAATATCCCTAGGTGACGCTTGCTTCCAATTGAAGAATACAACTTCGGACTTTTCAGCATTGAACTGAAGACCTAGTTTCGCATACTCAGATTGTAGCGTTGCGAAAGTCTCGCTTATGCACTGGATAGTGCGGCTCACATTCAGAATGTCTTCTGCATGACATACGAGAGATAAATCAAGACCGGCAAAGATGAATGATGTGGGAACAGCTGACTGTGCATCAATAACTACATTATTGAAGAGTGAAGGGGAAGAAACAGCACCTTGACGGGTACCTTTTTCAACATTGAAAAAAATATAAAAGGTTGGTGCATAGACTTGAGAGACGTCAACTTTAGCTAATGGGTGAAGTATTAGGCGAACATTAAGACGATAATACATGTCTCGAAGGGCTCTGATATATGAGGGGCTCACTCCACGTTTTGCTGCATGGAGTAGCATAGCGGTGTGAATGAGAGAGTCGAACGCTTTACGAACATCATACCCAGCCAACACGAGAGTTTCACCTGATGCATCAGCATCGATCAATGCGTTCGCGACAACCGACAAAGCGTGGGCACAACCAAGACGTGGCTGGAATCCAAATTGGTTAGGTGGAACATAGCATTTTGCGTTCAGTTGGTCAATGAACAGAAGTTCAAAAAGCTTACAGAAGGTAGTAGCCACTGTTATAGGGCGGAAGGACGAGCACTGGGTTGCGAGTTTACCTTTCTTTTGAATTGGAGTGAGATCTCCGATTGAGAAAGAAGACGGTACAACTCCTTGGGTAACAATCATTTGCATCAAAAGAGTAATATTGTTTACCAGCAGCTCGCTTCCATGCTGAATGTGAAGAGCGCTTATTTTATCGATGCCAGAAGATTTCTTACGCTTTAGGCGTTGGATTGCTCACAGTACAGAATCAGCTGAAACAACAAAATTGTCGGTTGGACACCTAGACAGAAATTTATCAAGCTTATCTTCATATTCGGACTGTAGGGCGGCATCTGGTGGGGAGAATTCAGCAGAGAAGTATGAATTCCATTCGGAATCAGGAATAACTTGAGCAGTAGGTGGGCCCTAGGAGGATCTCTTGATACATTTCTCCAGAAGGAAGGTTGGGACAGAGATGCTTGCTGGGATGTCCCTTCAACTATCTGGTTCATGTGGATACATAGTTCTCTTGCAAACTTTCTTTTGGTAGAAAGACGAATGTTAGAAACCCAGCCAGAGCGAGGACGGTCGCACTGGAGCCACAAATGGTACCAAAATTCGGATTTTCTCCAAGCTTCAACTAGGCTCGGATTACTGGACCAGTGCTTTGTGACACCCCGACGTACACGTTTAAGAGGTATACTGACTTTTTCTGCGCATCGCAGAGCATGGCAAATTTGTGCAAGATATATATCTAGCAACATCCGTATTTCATTTGCATCAACTTGCGGATTTTCCATGAGCAGCTGGAACGGAACATGAATTTTATGAAGGACAGAATTAGTTACTGCAGCAAAAAGGTCATCTTGGATATTTTCCCAGTCCCTGTAAAATTGGGCGTGGGGCTGAAGTGGTTGTGTAGTGGGAGTAGACTGAGCAGAGGAACAATAAATAGATGCAGATATTGGAGGGTGGTCTGATAGTTGGAAATCAGTAACGACGTGAATAGGTGACACTTGGAGATTTATAGAAGAAACAGCATGGTCAAGGTTCGATACGTGACTTGAATGGTGTGTGTAAGTGTAATCAAGATCTTTCGGCAATATCCTAAGTGAATCGTCAAAAATACCAGACAAAATAGAAGTACGCAATAACGACGTGTCAGTGAAATTACAGTTAAAATCTCCTATAATAATACAACACTTACCTAACGGACGAATCTTTCAAAAGCAAGACTCAAGTTTCTCCCACCCAGAAGTAAATAAAAATTCCGATCGGTCATTGCGATAATCTGTTAGGAGATAGACGTTTACACTAAAATACTCTTTTACACGGATAGCAAGAAAAAAATCACACGAATCAAAAAGACTCGACCGGCACGAGGTCCTAACAAGCATCGCAATACCACCCGAGGGGCTGCCACTAGAAGCGGATCGCTTAGCGGGCACCGAATAGCTAGTAAAATTATTGTCAATTTTCAGAAGGCCTAAACTATGACTCGTCAAAAAATGCTCTTGCAAGCACAATACGTCACAATTCGAAAGCAAACCTTTTATCACAGGAATTTTGACTAAAAGTCCACCATTAATATTCCACGAAATCACAGCTTGCGTAGTAGTAGACACATCCATGTCATACCATGGGCTTTGCTAGTTGACTGTTGTTATTAGGACACTTTACACTGTAACAACTATGGCCAGTAACTTTACAATCTAGACAGACCATTTTTTCTGAACGCGGAGAGGCACTGTTTGAGGTGTGATCGCATGATCCACAGCGAGAGCAGAGGGCCCGATTAGAACATTGCAAGGCCAGAGGCCCAGTCTTATGACATGAGAAACAACGCTTTGGGAGATATACAAATGCTTGTGCAGAAAGCTTTTCGTAGCCAACTTTCACAGAAACTTTTAAGAACTGATCCAGGTTTTGTTTTGACTCAAAGTAGACCTTGAACACTCGGCACTTTCCGCACTGTGAAACTTTCACGCAATTTGGTACAAGAGATTTTACTTGATTCTCATCGTATTTGATCGGTACACCTTTCAGGATCCCTATAAACGGTGGGGATTTCACACTCACCGAGATGCCTGAGGTACTGTTTTTAGCATTCTTGGCAATTTTATTCGCTGCACGCTTTGACTTAACAGCAAGTTTCCATTCTGAAGCCGATTTTTTATGTTCACTTATTTCACCTGAGGCCTCAGGGCAAAGTTTATCGACGAAGTCCTTATGAGTATTAGGTGAGGTCAGGTTTGCAGGACAGTTTTTAAGTACAAGGGCAAACGTAGGAGCTGGGGCAGGGTTAATTGTTACGTTGGTATCAATTCTAGCTGGCCAAACAGGGCCTGAATGCGTCGCATTCTCTAAAAAGCCGTCAATTTCCCGAGAGAGTTCATTAACTTTCGAGACTAAAGTAGTCGAGACTGCCTCCCCTATTGTTGGGGTTTCAGAAGGTGAGAATATAACAAAAGTGGGAAGAGGCAAATTATTCTTTGCCGCCTGATTTAACTGTTTACAAATATCAAATACATTATCTTCATCCTTTGCATTTTTCTCACACCGGCTCTGAATATTCAGCTCTTTATAAAGAAACTCTTTAGCACTGATAATAGTACCATGATCAAAAAAACTTACAGCTTTTCCGATAATCAGATTAATTTTCGCACCATCAAGCATAGATCTCGTGACAAAGTTCAGTAATGGGTTTAAAATAATTTTCCTATTTTGATCGGTCATTGCGCAATCTAATTATCATAGCCAGGAACAGTCGAGTAAATTTAAACAAGAGAGAACAGTGTCCTGAAGGCGTTTCTTTACTCTAGCATCAGATCTTTACTTTAATCGTAGGTAAATTTCACTATTCAAGGACTTTGTATATATGTATCATAATATGAATGCACTCTAGAATCCGCTATTGAGAATTATTATAGATGACGCTATTTTGCTTCCAAACAAAGAGCATAAATTAGTAACAATGTTATAAGGCAACTCCAGTTAAATAAATCTATTCTTCAGCACAAATTATATGAGAAGAATTGAAAACTATGTTTTCTTACTGTTCCTGGGATCATATAATCCAAATCAAGCACAACCTTGGTTAAAGAATCAAACTATTTCCATATAAATTTGACTTATTTCAAACTTGGTATTTTATTTGCTTCCACTGATTAGAAATATACTGATACTTAGATTTTATTCGCTCTGATACTTAGATTATATCAATTTGATCCTGTGCTATCTGAACAGAGATGTTGATGAAGAATTTATTCATTCTGACACTTAGATTTTTTCTATGTTAACCTATATATCCAACATATGATGTATGATAATTCCTTTTCCTACTCTCCAATTCTGTAATAGACATTCTAAGCCTTTGATCTGCTAGATCAGAACATCACGAAATAATTGATCTGCTAGATCACGAGATAATGGCATGTAGAATGTTAATATAAAAAATATATTATTATACATTATTAATATTATTGAACAACTTTGGACATTCTGAATCTGCTCCTTAAAATAATTCATCGTGTTCTCTCTTGATAGTGCCCTCTGTAGAGATATTCATCTTGTCTATGTCTCTTCTTTAGATCTTTATTTTCTGTCATATCGAACCACCTTTTGTGAGAGCTTCCTTTAGCTCCTGATCTTCCTTGTAATGGAGAGGATGTCCTTTGTTTGTATTGTTTCTTGTGATATTGGTCACTCTCTTCCATTGCAGAAACTGATGAGCCTACCCTTTTTCTCACCATTTCATCAAAGATTATTCTTCTCATTTCTTGCAGATTGTCCTCTTCTTTTTCATTTCCATGATTTATAAATTTGCTACATTACTCTCATATGAAATACTGAAGTCATGATAGTGGCCATTACAAATAACACACTCACAATAAAAAGATATTTCTAACTCAACACTTTGATCCATGTTAAAATCTGCTATGTTGTTGATTGATGTAACTTTAGTTCTCAAATGGTAGAGCAGCGTACTAACATATTTATATAATTCCCATTTTTTATTTCGAAAATATTAAATATGAATTTATTATGTTTTAAGTATATTTTTTGTCATTCTAAGACACGTAAAAAAATTTAAAAAAAATTCACATTAAAAAAATAAAAAAAAGTTAAAAATAAAAAATTTGGGGGGGGGTCAAAAAGTTGGAGGGAGGGGGTCCCTTGGAAGTTGGGGATAGAGGAATCTTGGAAGCTAAGGTTCCTTGCTGGTTAGGGTCATTGGTGGTTGCGGTCCTTGACGGTTCATACCCATAGTCATCTCACTACTTGATTTCTAAGGATTTCTAAGGATTGTTCTGAATTTCTTTATTAAAATTTTTTTCTTGGCATCTACATCTTTATTAGTATCAACTTTTTAGTATACTACAATGTTAAGGCCTATGATATATTGACAACACTGCTCAACAGTTACTTGTGTTTCATACAGAACACATTCGAGAAGTAAAGCTAAGTCAAGTCACAAGGTCATCTTGACACCGATGACTCTATTACTTTAAACTTTTTAGCATATCCCAATGCTAAAGCATATTTTGTATTGGCAACACTGCTCAAATTGTAGTTATGTATTATACAGAACACAGCCAAGAAGTAAAGCTAAGTCAAGTGCCATGATCACCTTGTCAACAGTAATCGTTTCCGTAGATTGATACTAATGATGCTATTCCAAATTAATATTAGATTACGTAAGAGTTACCACCACCATCCCCCCTCGGACTTACTTTAACTGGTAAGCAGTTTAACCCTTTTAGCACTTTCATAAAATCCAATGGAACTTTTTGATATCCCTAATACCGTACAAAATCATTAAACCTAACTATGAAACTATTACACGCTCAGCTTGGCTGTTAACCAGCTAGGCTGTTAACCTCAGAAAACCGTCTGGTATGTAAATCTCTCGTTGTAACTCTGATCCAGAAATTGGTGTTGACTCAGAAAGCTGTCTGATTGCTATAGCTATGATTATCGAGCTACGGTATATTAAGTTCCCTCCGTATCCGTTCTCTCTGATTGGTCCAGAAAATGGGTGTTGACACAGAAACATGTCTGGTAAGTCATGTCCCTTCTTTAGTACTAGATACATATCCGTGGTAAGTCTTGTACCATTAAAACTGCACTGTATATTCATGGTTCGGGCCTTGTACCCGTCGCGTTGCGTACTAGCACACTACTTAGGCCCTTGCATTCTTAAGGCATTAAACTCTCTATCACATTACTCTTGTATTAAAGCACTTGTTCTTGAAGCACTGGTGGAAATAGTCATGTTTCAGCGTAAAGAATGGAGGTCGAAAATAATTATTTGAGGAGGATAATTTCTGTTTGTTTTGAACTTTAATGCTGCCCATTACTTTCATTTACAAACTGAATTTTTAACTTAACTTCTGCTTGTTTTTGACATCATACTGAGGATGTTTCAGAGAATTTGCCTCTATTATCATAGTTTAGTGTGCTCCATTCTTTCTAACAGGAATAATAAATTTGGCTTTCATTCTCAGATCCCGTTTTGTTAGGATAGGACTCTTCCCTCCTTGTTACCTCCCTCCTTCATCATATAAAAATCTTGTAAAGGATACTAGAATTACCAATTAATATTAACAGAAACAACAACATATTCTTTGGTTCTATCACCACACTTCGCTTTGAACAGCCCTCGGGAACGTGGTTTTAAGCGGTCGAAGCGAGTGGGCGATATGATATGCAAACCTTAAAGGATTACATCTGCCCTCAGTGTTTGTTTGAAAACGTAACCGTATTTGCCAGTTCATCCTAAGCTTGGTCAATAAGCCATCTCACCTAGAATTTGTAATTTGCATAGTTTGTTCGTTCGCAATAAAAGAGATATCTCAAAACCTTCAAGTTTTTTTTTATATATAATTTCAGTGCAGTTCCAATTTCAACGAAGTACAACGTCCTTACTTTTAATACAGTTCACTGATAAAACTTTTCTGATTTAAAATTAGTCATTTGTATAAACTGGGGTTGTTCTTCCCCCCCAAAAAATCTTCTGAAATATCTAAACGATCCTTATTTCAACAGTGTGCATCCATGGGGAACATTTCAAAGCTTTGAACCTGTTGCCCCGGAGCCTGCACGGCTATAACCACCTTTCTACACATATGTTTATCATATCTCGATCATTCTAATCAAAATGGTCGCCCTGATATTTTGACACGACAACGTTTTTTACCACGATGATTCCAAAGTCCGAAGTGGGAAAAGAGGCATAGAATCTAGTTGCAATCCGGTTATTTTAGGTTCTTAATAACAGGTCTAGAACTTTTGATTTTCGTTCAAAGAAGATATGTCCAAAACTCTACAACTACTGGTGTGTTTCTCTTACCCCTGGTGAAAAATAAATTTAATATTTTGGAATGGAATTTGGGATAGAAATTTGTACTTCTATATTACAAAATTTATACAGATCAGACGTTTTGAAAGGGTGTTTTCTCCCATTTTCCACAATTACGTACATTTGCTTCTGTTACTAATATTTTAGGGTCACCATTAAATTTAATAAAAACAGCAAATTGGAAATAAATATAAATTTTAATTCTTTTAGTGAACATATTGTTCCAAAACTTTTGCTATTCGGTTACTGTCGCCACGTTTCGCCTTTTACTTAAAGTTCACGAACTTTTCAGAACGATGATCCTTAAGGTCAACAAAAAGCTGAAAGACAAAAAATGCCGAGAAACAGCAGTTTCAGCTTGAAACTGCTTCTTCAACTTGAGAAAGTTTCAACCTTCTCAATGAATTTTCTTTCTTGGCATTTTCTCTCACTGAAGAAAATGTTCAAAAACCAAAATCACCCTAGTTTTTGCCTCTACTTCAATAAAAAATTGAACAAAGTCGACTAATGGAATTGCTTCAAAAGTGTATTTTAATCAGATATGATCACCCTCAATGTCATTTCAATCACTTGGGATAAATCAAAATCTTATCAAATTGCATTTTTAGAGGTCATTTCTAGAGTGAAGAATAGGCCAATTTATCATTTATATTTATTTTCTTTACAAGAAAGAGGACAATTTCAAAAATGAAACATGTTAATCCTGTAAGGTAAGGTTCTTATTCGATAATTGAAAGGGCTTTTTGCGGGAAGTTATAATCAGGTAACTGACATTTGGTGAAGACCTCAGCAAAATAAAAAATTCAAGGATTTAATGAAGGGGGCAGGATACTTTCACCTTCTTCCAAAGACTCCCTCCTCTGGCTCCAGCTAGATTTTGAAAAATACTCTTGTTTCACATTTCCATTTAAAATTGCTTGTGTGTTTTCATTAAAACAACAAACCCCCCCCCCCCCCATACGGAATCTCTCATCTCTTTCGTTTTGTCTAAGCCTGAATAAAGGTGATGTAGGTTGATACCTCTCTTTTTGTTGCAAAAAATTGTTTCTGGCGTTTATTTTCTAGTTCCATTTAACTAAACTAATTTGATTCACAATTCATGAAATTATATACAATGATCTGTAAGTGCGCATCGGCTATTACAAAGGAAAGGTGGTGGATCCATTTTAGATGGGAGAGGGGGGGGCAGATGCCTCAAAGAGTGCATATTAATGCCAAAACATCCTAACTCTTACTGAAAATTCAGGTATGTGTAGAATTAGCTCTAGGGAAGTGTGGGGGAGCTAGAAATTGATATGGAATCCCTCTTGATTTTCGAGACTATTTCTGGTCTGCGCATTCATTACGAAAGTATAATAATAAAACTAAACCTTACAACGAGCAGGATTTATTCCGTATAGGAGGGAGGCTGCCTCCTCCTAAAACACCCCATATGGTTTTAGAAACTTTTGAGAGTACTCGCTAGATCAGAAACTGAGAGTTCTAGTACCCTTTTTAAAATCATTAGTGACTGGAGAAGCACCAGCTCCTGTCCTAAAACCTTTTGTTGATATCTTGTCATCTTGCAACCCCTTAGAGCATCTGATCACCATTTTGAGTTACTTATTTTGTTCAGAATAATTATAATTATCAATAAATGTGCCTCCAAGGAAGGCATAAACCCCAGAGTTCCTTCGATAAGGGCCGTAAATTAAGAGAAGTGTCAACTCTCTGCAGATATATTTAATAGTGGAAAAAGGGAGGGGAGCGTCATGATTGATTTTGAGATTCCGGCGGCGTAAAACTTTCAGAGCTTTTTTCTTGGTCAAAAAGATTTTCAATATTTTGCTGTGGGACCAGGGAGGGGTGAGGAATCCAGAAATGAGCTCGAAACACTTTTATCCTGATGAATTTAAAACTTACAGCCATAAGTCTTTGGGCCAAGGGGGCTAATCCACAAAAAAATTACACAAAGGATTGGTCCCTTTGGAATTAGCCCCTCCTTCAAAAAAGGGGGCACCGATTTTTTATATTGGCCTAAAACTTGTATGAGAATTGAGACTAATGGGACTCCAATACAAAAGGGGAAAAAATATTACTTCCCCTCGAAATACAGCCCAGAAAAGGGCCAGAAAAGGGGCAAACACTTTTTCCCCATCCATTCAAATAGAAGGGTCTTCTTTTAAAACTTTACGTGCCCTAATTAAAGGCCAGAAGGTACTGGACGCCAATCAGACTCCCTCTCAGTTCCTTTTCTGCTATCCGAAAGTCTTTTAACTAAACATTTCTGCTATAACGTCTTTAACGTATTTAACTAAAATTTGATATCAGGTCAAATTTTAAGATATCTGTTTAGTTTCAAAACTTTGAAATGTCTAATAAGGTTGCCTTCAGGGTTGATATCACCGCACAGCCCCTAACTTAAACTTTATCTTACCCTGCTATAATAGCTCAACCCCCCCAGAAACACGAAAAAATAATTAAAATAAAATTATAATGCAAAAATAAATACTTTAAGACATTCTACATTGCAAATTCAGCCTGTATTTTGGAATATTGGTAAAATATTCCATTGTTCTTCTTTTTTTATTATTTTTATTCGTCATACTTTCTGTATGGCTGCTCAATTTTGCTTGCAAGGGGAATTTTCCACGGGAAGAAATTATCCGGGGATTGTTCTGGGAGATAATTTTCCGCGGGGAATTTTCCTGGGAAATTTTTCCATTTTCCTCGGAAAATTTCGAAAAATTCCAAGAGGAATTTTTGGGTCAAGTATTCCGCGGGGGAGGAATTTTTCCAGGGGAAATTTTCCGTGGGGGGAGGGAATTCTTTCAATAGAGCCCATTAGGTCAAGAGGTCGAGGAGTGGGTAACCCCTCATTCCCTTATATATGGAGCAAACTATGTTCATTCTTAGTTTCAATATTACTTTAGTATCATTTGAGAAAAAAAAATTTGTTTATTCTGTTGAAATTAGCTAGCTTGATACCTTTTCTTGCAGTTTTGGTTACTGTTGACATGTATCGTCCATTACTTACAGATCTTTACCGCTCTGTGAAACCAAAAATACGAATAAAAAAATTATAACGAATGAAAAGTAAAAATTTCGATTGAAAATAAAACCTATCAATGGTCTTTAGCATAGCTCATCTTCTGTATGGTAATCATTTACTTGACCTTTTATGAAAATTTTCTCCCTTGATTAAATGTCCATAGGTTATATTCTAATAAGTTCTTCATAAAAAGGGCTCAGCAAAATGCCCCTTATCGATATTCAGCGATAGCCCTTTTTACAAGTAATTTGTAATATCCACAGCCTCTCTAAATGACTACGGCAAAGCTGTTTTCAATAGAAATTAAATCTACTTCTTCGATAAGAATAACGTGATCTGAATTATCAAAATCATGGAGAGCAAGGCAGAAGAAAATACCTTTCCTTTTTATTTTGGAACTTCAGTTGCTTTTGTATCTATAGTTTATGCTTTTGAAACTTTGCGTCAAATTGATAATGGTATATGTAAAATTGATTTATAAGATAAAAATTTGTGCACTTAAATACATCTAGAATTTACATTGGAGGAGATTGATTCAAAATACTTTCCTTTCTTGGATGTTCATATCTTAAAATTCAATGTCAGATATTCGATTTTCATGAAACCAACAGGCATTATTCGCTATTTATATTCTCTTGAGGCACCCTGCTTTTGTCAAAAGGAATAATAAGTTTATTTTTAAAATTCACATAAGGAACATACTTCCAACTGTATTGCCTAAGAGATGTCTCTATTGTAAAAGTTGCCCCCAAAGATTATTAGGAATTAGAGTAAAAAAGGCGAGTGTTCTAAGGAGGCAGCATTGACACCCTTTAGCGTTTAGTAAACTTTGGATGACCCAAAATTGCTTCGAACTTATCCTTCCAGGTAGTTTGAAATGTAAAGAAGGTTGAAATTAAATTAAAATTTGGTCTCCAGTAGACTACTTAATCTAGCCTACTTAACTTTCCAAGAATTTTACAAGTTAACGTAAGCCTACTTTATATAGACCAGGCTTTGACTATAAATAGTTAATGCAAATAAAAAATGCTAAATAACTATTATTTACAGAAATATTACAGTGTTGATACTACAGTATTTTAGATGAATCATATCAAATATCTAATTCTCTTTATAAACTTCTAGTTTTCAGTGAAGTAGCCAAATTACGGTGTAAGTGGCTCTAGTGGTTTTTAATTCCTATCATCCCATGCTAAATTGCCTTCCATCCAACTCCTACAAGTTTCTAGTTTTCTTTGTATTCTCTTTATAAAACATATGGAGTTTACGATAGATATGCGACTTAAAAATTCCAAAGAGATGGAAACTGTACCTAAAATTATGCCCTACCCTGTGGGAAATGTCACAGAAAAAGCTAATAGAAATTTCACCGTACCATTATGTATTCCAAAACTTGGGGATAAACTTTTTAAGAGTTCATGCAACTTGATGCTTTAAAAAAAAAATATAAAGACATTTGAAGTATTATTTTTATTTTTGCAAGAACAAAACAAATTCTACCCTCCTTGGTGGGACTAAATCGGCAGGACTATCAAAAAAATAGGTGGAATATTACATGAATATAAATATTCCATATAACACAGCCACTACCACTTGCCACATTCAGTGCAAAGTGGTTTGAATTTTGGACCCTTTACCACTCAGCCCCTCCCAGTGAAACGAGGGATACTCACGAAATTTCATATAATTTGATAGCTTTTTCCTTATAATTCCTCTATTTTCTTTGCATTCGGTTTAAACAAAGTACTAAAATTGGATAAATTAAATGGAAAATGAAAAAAAATATATAGGTAAATTATGAGTCTTGGACTTTAAGATCCCAAGGAAACCTCTCCTAGATGTAACTTATTTATTCAATCCGTTTGGAAACAAGCATGGTTTGTTGCAAAATGTCGTTTACACTTAGAATAAGGTAATTAAAATATATAATGTGGTTTAATTGGATAGATTAAACTCTAGCAAAAGTAACAAGTAGTGGTCAATATTTTACTCCCAAAAACTGTAAAAAAAAAACAAAAATTTGATTATGCGTTACCAGTAACCTTCAGCGCCTTTGAAAATCTATGCTATATTTTTCTTGTTGATAGAAGCAAATTTAATTTTCAGCGTGAAAGGCATCCCTCGGGCATTTAGGAAGGCTATAGAAATTTACAGAGAATCTGGCCATATGAGGCTTGCATGGGGAACATGCTAATGAGTCCCCTTTATTAATGAATTTCGTGTAAAAAAAGGTCTAGACATATTTTATCAAAAGAAAAAAGCTCAGTAAAAGTCAAGCAAATTCAAGCAAAAGTCAAGCAAAGTCAAGCAAATTAATATAGGAAAGAGGTTGGCTCTGTCGATGGCTATTGATGATATTCGTTTTCAGCAAAATCTTTGACAGTATTTTTTTGTTCTTTATTTTTTGAAATTCAGCTAGCTTTTTGCTTCTTATGTACATGAGGATGGCTCTTCAACCCCCCTTACCCATTTCCTTGTGTTCAATTTTCAAGAAAAATTATTGAATAAATTGCATCTTGTTATATATATATATATATATATATATATATATATATATATATATATATATATATATATATATATATATATATATATATATATATATATATATATATATATATATATATATATATATATATATATTTATTTTATAACTTACCTTGCACTCTTAATAACTTAGTGATGGTTTTGCTGAAATATTTACCTTTTGCCTTAATTTGTCGCACTGACCGAATATTTTCCTTGGTTTATTAATTTCTTAATTCTCAAGAACATTGGTAAGAATTGTTTCTATTTTACTTTGTCATTAATATTTTATCTTATCATTTGATTTCGCCTTAAATATAATGACCTGATAAGATGTTGCAGCATAATATTTTAGGCAATGCCGTTTAGATATACATGAAAACAAAGTTAATGTGGGGATAAAAAAGAAGAATAAAACTGACTAAAAAAAAACTGATTCTGGCTAGTTGAAAAAAGTTGTTTTTTTTTCTCCCACCTTCAGGACTGATTAGAAATAACAAAATATGAAGTAAAAATAACCAGAAAGACAGAAAAAATGACAAAAAAACGAGAGGCCTAAGTACAAACAATGTATTACATAACAAAAAGAAGACGATATGACCAAATGAATCCACAAAAGACCGTATATTGTTTTTAGTCGTTTAATTCATCTAATCGTCTTTTTACTGTTAAAATGTTTGGTTTAAATTAAAAATAAATAAAGCAGCTACTAAAAAAAAACCTAACAACATCGTTGCCATCACTTTCTATTTTGAATCTTTCAGCATGACCATCACCTTTTTGTCTTCTATGCCGTTGACACTACTGTTGATATCATTTAAATATCCCAGCGTAGTTTTGTCCACGAAACCTTCCTTTATCCCTTCAGTACTGGCTCCCCAAATCTTTAAAACTGGCTGTCATCAGGAAACATTGTCTCCTTGAATTTTACTCAGTTAGGTTTAGTATGGATTTGGACTTTAACAGGCTGGATTTTGCAACAAGGTTGTATGGGCTTAGTGTTGGGTGGAATTTCTATGAATTAATTTTTGCTTGTTTGAATTTTGCTTGGGTTGACTTTGGTTGAGTTGACATTTGCTATTTTGTTTTTTCTTAGTCTGTGGCCTTTGGATAAAAGGGGATAAGTCATCTTTTTGGCGAAAATAAGTTAGACACCAATCGGTTTCTCTCCTCAAGACCTTTAGTTTGGTCTAATCGGTAGGGTAATAAGCCCAATTTTAGATGTGATACGTGAGGTTTATCTAAAAACCTCAGAAAAGCAATATTCTAAAATGGGATTGGTAGCAGATGTTCCAAATCATTTCATTCAGGCAGATTTGAGTTAGTTTATTCGATTCGTCATGAAAAACCAAGCTAAGTAGTTATCTTACATTTTTCACTTTGAAGTTAACTAGTTTGATGAAAACATTTTGACACTAAATTTGCTCTCCTGCAAAATTTGAAAAAGGTTACTTAAGCCCTTTTGGATAAAGGCCACAGTATTGTTAAAATGTCTTGTGTGATTTTGGGATTGAACCGATTTATTTTCCGCAAGGTCGGGTGAGAAAAACCTAACTGGTGGGTTTTCAAATTTTTAACTTTTTTTATGCAACTCTTATCATTCAATCAAGTTTAAACCGAGATCCGAAAAATTGAAATTTTCTTTGCTAATCGTAACATTGCACTCTTGGTAATACATCTGTGTTAGGCTCATGAGTAACATACGCCGTTTTCCGTCTAGCGAGTTAGGTCATGCTCAGCTGTCTAGTGCTCTTTCATATACCTATGACCATTAATAGTGAGGATTTGAGGAAAAGTTTACGTAAATTAGCTAATACAAAGGCTCACAATAATTTTTCCATCCTGTATGCTGAATGGAACAATATACTTGGGAATTAGGGTAATTATTACTGAAAAAGGCTTTTCAAATCAAAGGTTTTACGTTGCAATTTTGTCCATAGACTTTGTCAATAAACACAAATCACGGTGTCATTTTGTCTATAAATAAATGTGATTATGGTGTACTTAGGACATATTTCGATCCTTTCATCGTTTTTAAGAAGGTAACTAATTTTAAAAGTCTCAACAATACTGTTTTCCTAGAGAAAATGGTTATAAAAATAAAGTTACGGTTAGAAGCCCATTAAGAATACAAAATAAAAACACTCGTTTTGCATTAAAATTGAACCAGAGATTCTATGCACAGTTCGAATTCATATTTGTGGCCAAAACGACAGGGCATATATCAGGTTTTGTGTTTTAAAGGACTGCAAAATTAAGCCTAACAAAATTAGTCAAATATTAGATTAGATCCGGTTAGGTTAGAGAAAATTCTATTAGATTATTTTTAAGCTTAATAGTAATCTATCTATAGTCACGAACTTTAAAAGATTTTTGTTTTGTAATGATAATTGAAGACAGTAATAAAACTTAACTTACACGTATGACAAAGAAGACTATTAAAGTGTATAAAACTGAGATTGCAATTAAACTATATGGATTCATTTATATGAAATAAAATGAATCCGGGAATAATATGCGATGAAGAAGTGTACTAATATCTATTGCTTTTAACAATTTAACAATAGTCTGATTCAGATGTATTTATAGCCCTTTTCCCTATCCAGCAGCCTCAAAGCCTTTTTGGTGTACCTTTCCAGACGCATTTCAGAGGGTTACTCCCTATATGGTGCACCAGGACCTTGACGGTTAGATTAAAATTTATTTTTAATGGACTCTACACTGCAAAAAAATTTTATTTCCATCAAAATGTTATGTCGGACTTCAAACAAGTAAAAAAAAATCCAATTTTTCTGTTGAAATTGCGACTTGCTGTTTAAATTCCAACAAATTTTTGAAATTATTAGGATTAAATTTGGAATAAAATTAATTTCCATCAAAATGTTATGCCGGACTTCAAACAAGTAAAAAAAACATCCAATTTTTCTGTTGAAATTGCGACTTGCTGTTTAAATTCCAACAAATTATTGAAATTATTAGGATTAAATTAAAATTAAATTTTTTCTACCGACTAAATTTGACTATGGGACCACAGAAAGTAATATGTTCAGTATAAATTCAAATCAAATGTTGGAATTATGACAGAAAAAAGCAAAAGCTAATTGTTTGAGTTTAAAAGATTATATAAAATTAAAAGAATGTATTCTAAATTAGAAAGGAGCTTAAATCATGTGTGCATGAAGGGCAAAATGAAGGGCAAAAATTAAAAGAATGTATTCTAAATTAGAAAGGAGCTTAAATCATGTGTGCACGAAGGGCAAACCCAGAAATTTAGGCACAAACAATAATTTTATGTATAACTTATAGCGTGAATAATGCTTCCGATACTCACTAACATTTATCTCCAATTTAGTATAGAATTAATTTAGATAAAGTCAAATTTAGCTAGAAAATATTCGATTTCAGGATAAATAACCTATAGTTTCTTTTCAAAGATTCGTTATGGCATATTTATGTTGAATTGAAAGTTGTTTTTTAGTACTTTCAAAAGAGCAATCTATTCTAATTAAATGGCCTTTGTGATTCAGGGGTCATTCTTAAAGAATTGGAATAAAATTCAAACTTTAGTGTAAAGAGCGAGGTATTAACTAGGGGACGAACCCCCTCATATACGTAGTAATTTCTGTCCGTTTTAATTTTTAATGTTGCTCTTTACTTTCAGTTGAAAAAACTAGTTTTTTTTTATTTAATGGAGTTCAATAGCCATTTAAGGCGTATATTTAAACTTTAGACCTATTACAGCGAATCTTTGCTTTTAGTGTATCAGAGTTCAATAAGTTGCAATTTGTTCTTTTAGAGATAGAAAGGTTAAAGATTATTAGTGGCAGCTCCACAGGAGGAGACAAAAAGAACAAAAAAGAGACATTTATAGATTCCACATTTTATGCTCATTTTCATGGTTTTGCTAACGTTTTTGACCATTCATCTACAGCTCATCACAAAGAAGTCGGGGAATATCTAGATTTGGGGAGACAACACCAATACGGACAGCTAAAGCAAAGGCCATTGCTAAATTGTCTGAAGTAATCAAAATCCAAAAAACGTGTAAAAATGAAAATGAAGAGCAAAGACATGAGCAGTCAGCAGATATGTGAAGACGACAATTAGAGCGTGTTAAAAATGAAAATGAAGAGCAAAGAAACGCGCGGTTAGAATGCATACAACACCGAGCAGGTGAGCAAGAAAAAAATGAAAATGAAGAGCAAAGACAAACACAGTTAGAAAAAAATCGGCGGCATGTGAAAAATAAAAATGAAGGGCAAAGACACCCACAGTTAGAAGACATGCGACACTAAGAATGTGAGCAAGTCAAAAATGAAAATGCAGAGCAAATATACACACGTTTAGAGGAACAGCAACGACTTGACAAAAACGAAAATGAAGAGCAAAGACACGCCATTAGAAGACATGTGACACCGAGCATATGAGAAAGTCAAAAATGAAAATAAAGAGCAAAGACACACGCGGTTAGAAGACATAGGACACCGATCATGTGAAAGAATCAACGAGGATCAACCCGGACACCAAGAAACAAAATGTGTCAAAATTGAAAATGATATCGATGATGATTGGGTAGGGGATTTTGATATAGATAAGGTCGTCAATATCTACCATACCTTTGTTAAAAAACAAAGATTCGGCGATATGTATTTCCTAATGACGAACGAAAAGCCGAGGTAAAACGAACCAAACAAATTCAAAAAGACAGATATGATGATTGGGTTTTGGATTTTGACATGGATAAGATCATTAATTCCTACAATACATTTGAAAATCAAAAATAGTGACTAGATAGATCGTTGGAAGAAAAAGAAGTGAAGAGTTGTCAAATGACTTCAATTCCCTTAATTTAGATCAGAAGAGAATTGTTGACAGAACTATAGGCAACCTAAAAAACGGCAGCAATGACAAACCCATCAGACTGATAGTTTCTTGCTTTGGGGGAACTGGAAAGTCACGAGTAGTTAGTGTACTTAGAAGGTTCCTTTGTCAGGAGTTTGCGAGGGAGGATTGTCCAGTACTTGTTATGGCCCCAACTGGACTTGCTGCTCCTAGTATAAAGGGTGTTACCATTCACCGATGTTTAAGTATACCAGTTGACCAGCAGACAACTGCAAAGTGTGCATCGTTATCCACAGAACAATTGCTGATGTTACGAAAAACACTTAGACGAACGCGACAGTTCATAATAGATTTAATAAGCATTGTTTCGTCTCGTTCGCTGATGTATAGTCACTTGCAAGTGACGTACATTATAACTAATAATCTGCCGATGGGCAATACCAAACTTGTTCTCTTTGGAGAGTTTTATCAGTTTAGGCCTGTGTTGGCACATCCACCACTTCTTACTTCACGTGTCAAGGGATCAAAAATAGACTTTGATCCAGGGGATCCTTTAATCTATGACATGAATTTGAACATGAAGAGCTGACAATCAACAAGAGGCCAATAAATGACAAGCCATATTCAGATACTCTTGCAAACATAAGGCTTGGAAATTGTGAAGAACAGCATCTCTAGTGTCTTTCTACACGAAAGTTTGGATGCATGTCGCGAGCCACCTCAGAAGAAATTACCAAATTATATTGTAATTTTTATAAGGAAGGCAAAGTTCTGGTTATTTTGCTGCCCCCAAATGACGACTTTAGACTAATAAACAGCACTCTGCTAAAGGAAACGAGCTCGGAACATGTTACACTGACTGCCATTGATTCTCTTTCTTCTGTAGTCAGAGAATTGAAGAAGAAGCAGCGAAAAGTGTTTTCAGCTTTGCCGATGACAGCAAACGAACAGCTGGTGCATTAACAAAATTGGTACTATCAATTGGTGCCCGAGTAATGCTTCAAAGAAATATTGCTGTGGATAAAGGCTAAGTAAACGGATCTATGGGTTACGTTAAAGACTTTAAAAGTATACCATCTGGTGAGATAGTGAATGTCTTGGTACAATTTGATGGTCAAGAACAGTTGACAACCATAAGCCGTACTACAGTTTGATTTGAAGCACTCAAAGAGGTTTATTATGCTAGGAAACATTTTCCATTGCAACTAGTATTTGCAATTACTATTCCCAAGTCCCAAGGCCTGAGCTTGGAAAGTGCTATCGTTGATGCAGGAAGTCGTTGCTTTCGACCGGGGATGATTTATGTTGCATTATCCAGGGTTACAACTAGCGCAGGGCTGCATCTTGTGGAAATTGATCCATGTAAAATTATTGCTGACATGGAAGCCATCTCAGAGTATAATCGTCATAGGAGTAGTTTTAGACCAGATCTTCAATTACTGAAAATCACCCAAACATCGGAAACCAATTTGACCGATGGCGGTCATGAAAATGGGTAGTATAGAAGCTGTTTCTCCAAGAAGGAAGAAAAGTAAGACTAGTGTCGAACTTGCAATCATTGGAAAAGGGAAAAAAAGAAAGGCAGCAATAGAAGATTCCTTTCCAAATAAGACAAAATTCCGAACAATTGAGTCTATGACAAATGAAGCAAAATCAAACGGTAAGATAGTGCCAACGAAAGGTGATAATGTTCTACAACTTATTGAAGGAAACAAGAAAAGATCTAACCGAAAGTAGCTGTACCAAAGGGGTATTGGTGCTGGTAGAAAAGATTTCCAAAATAGAGATTGTGTTTCATGCAATGCAAACTCTGCAGTTCTGTGCGTTTTCAGCTTACACAGAATACTTTTTGATGTGTTGCAGAATTCACAAGGCAACGTTGCAGCTGAAATTTTATGGCTAGAAGTGTCGTCCCTTGACAAGATTGAGTCGACAGTCCACTAAGATCATTACTGTCGACTGTGTATGGGTTTGCTGACGACAAACAGCAGTCACCCTGCGATTTTTGGGAAGCTTTTTTTTGAGGTATGGATGAAGAAAACTCGGAAACAAACTCATCAACTACCCTTAGTCCTCTTAGTAGACTATTTCAGTTCAAGAATAATAAATTTTTGGCCTGACACCGCTGTAACTGGAGCCAAATTGATGATAATATGACAAACGGAAAATTGTGCTATTTTCCAGTTCCAGGAGTTCTAAATCCTGATGCACCACCTTATGAAGAGGTTGTTGAGACATTGGACATTCAATTTAGTGAAGTGTTAAGTCCAAATCCAGTTGGAAAATTTTGCCCAAATGAACATCAACTAACATCACAGACAGTTTTTACTGAAATGCCGCAGTTTCTTGCGATTAACTTGGACAGGAGTGCAATGGCACATAAAATTACGAGAAGAATAATTGGTCTTGATCCAGATCACATATTGCTGAAAAGAACAATGTGTGAGGTCATGTCTGACGTTAGCTACAATGACATCGTGGTATCCTTGGAACGATATAGAGCAATAGCCATCGTCGTTCATTCAGGTATTAATTTCAACTGCGGTCACTATAACGCTTACAGGCGAACGTTGGAAAGTACATGGTGTATCTGAGGTGATTCAAATATGAAATTGATGCGTAAACGAACAATGGACTGTTCAGGTATGACTTTTGCTGTTCTTCAAAGATATAGCTAAGATTTTTTAAAGTTTTTTTAACTTTTTTAAATCTATGTTTTAAACTAAATTATACCTAAAGGAAATATAACTTAAGGGAGATATTTGACAATTTTTTTAACTTCTTTTTTTTCTATGTTTTTAACTAAATTCTACTTTCTGAAAATATAGCAATTCCACTGAATAAATATAATTAATAATTATTCATCATTTTCTAGATTACTTTTAATTAATTCATACCAAAATTTATTTTGAAAATCATTAGGAAATGTGTTGATATTTCTAAGACAATTTGGATCAACAGTTTTTTGTGAATGACATGTACATAGATTTAAAATAAGAATGCTGGTTTGTTACATCCATCTGAAACTAGAACCATAGCTGATAGTGAACCAAAAGCACATCAGCACCCCGAGAAAACTTGGTGTGGTTGCCTTGTGCCTGGGTACCACAATATGGATTTGAACCAGGTTAGTCTTGCTAACAGATTCATAAATTTTTCTCTCTGGGTGCATCTTAGTTCATTGCATTTTTATTTTTTGGAAAAATTAGTAAATTTAGGTTCATCATGAGCGGCGCCTCCACGTTGGCAGGGGAGGGTCTACATAGTAGAGATGAACTTGTTATTCAGGAGTCTAAAGCAGATGTGCATATGCTCCGCAGTTAATGCACATGGAATTAAGCTTTTTAAATTTTTATAAAAATTAAATGTAAAATTTCGAAAAATGTCAATAATCTGGACATTAACATTGGCGTTGAGAATTTTCCAGGTAGTACAGCACTGTCGCGTCAACCTGTAAAACTTCGTTCTCTAACACATTCCTATAGTTTCAGTTATCTCGAATGTATTTAAAATACGCCTAAGGCAACAATTCTAAAGACGTTTATGATTTTTTTAATTTGGAAATAGTAAACCTTTGAATAGAATGATGTATTAAATTGCATTTTTGGGGAATGCTACAAATTCATGAACGAAAGTGCTTGACTCCATTCTTGCAAAGTTTGCTGAAAATAAACTGATTTCTAGTTGTTTTATAAACTGACCTCTAATTCTAGGGTGCAAATTGGATATAGCTAACACATGATGTCTACGATTCACTTAATAATGGCCAACTGATGTCACCTGTTGAGATATTCTGGGTCCGAGAGTACTCACATAGTTGGGAAATCATAAATTCAAATAGAACATTATTGCCATTCTTATCCGTGCACATTGAATTATAACTATTAATTTTTTTTGTTTTATTTTTTAAGCTGAAAATAAAAACTTTTCATTTGAATATGCGTTAGGAAACTAGCAATGCGCTACTTAAGAATAGTTAATATTGTTTTAC
Source organism: Artemia sp. Qi Xiang Cuo (assembly GCF_049724085.1). Classification (NCBI taxonomy): domain Eukaryota; kingdom Metazoa; phylum Arthropoda; class Branchiopoda; order Anostraca; family Artemiidae; genus Artemia; species Artemia sp. Qi Xiang Cuo. The sequence continues at coordinate 22,080,376 of NC_142805.1, forward strand.
ACTTCATCTTGGAATATTTCAAAATTCTGAACATAGTTGAAAATATTTTTAACGCTAAAGTTTTTCTGTCAAACAGTTCTTGGTAACGAACTGTAAGTAAGGAGCGACCCGGCTGAATGGTAACCGAAACTCTAAAAAACGGAATTTAAGTACCAATAGATACATCAAAAGAATCAAACATTAATATTGATTTCAAATATATAAATTCATCAAGTTTAATCTAACCCATCAACAGTTACGCGCCTGAGAAAATTTGGCTGAGTTTCAAAAAAAGGGGTACAGACCTCCCCAAAGTTAAAAAAACCTTAATGAAATTCACACAATCATATTCAGCGTATTAGAGAACCCTACTGTAGAGGTTTCAAGCTCCTATCTACAAAAACAATGGAATTTTGCATTTTTTGCCAGAAGAAAGATCACGGGTGCGTGTTTATTTTTTTTTTTTTTTGTGTGTGTTTTTTTCTTTTCCCCATGGGTAATCGTATTGACCCAGTGGTCCTAGAATATCGTAGGAGGGCTCATTGGAACGCAAATTAAAAGTTCTAGTGCCCTTTTTAAGTGACCAAAAAAATGGAGGGCAACTAGGCCCCCTCCCACGCTCATTTTTTTCTCAAAGTCACCCAATTAAAATTTTGAGATAGCCATTTTGTTCAGCATAGTCAAAAATCTAATAAATGTGTCTTTTACGATGATTTAATCCCCCAGAGTTCCCAGGGGAAGGGCTGCAAGTTATGAACTTTGCCCATTGCTTTATTGTATTGGTTATTGGGAAGTATACAGACATTTTCCGGAAGAATTTTTTTCTGATGGGGGGGGGGCTGGAGGAGGGGGTTACTCGGGAGAATCTTTCCGTGGAGGATGTTTCTTTGGGGTAAGGGACATTTCTATGAAGGGGGCACCGGATTTCCAAGTATTTAAAACAGAAATTAAATTGAAAAAAAAACAAGTTTTTTCAACTGAAAGTAAGAAGCAACATTAGAATTTAAAATGAACAGAAATTATAACGTATATGAGGGGGTTCTCCCCCAAGCCAATACTTCGCTCTTTACGCTACAGTTTTTTTTGTGCTTTCAAAAGAGCTATCTATTCTAATTAAACGGCCTTTGTGATTCAGGGGTTTGTGAATTAAATTTTTTTTTAACTTTTAACGTAAAGAGCGTGGTATTGACTAAAGGGAGAACCCCATCATAAACCTAATAACATATACGTAATAAAAAAAATTAAAAAAAAACAAGCGATACGGCTCAATAGTAATCAAAACTTTTAAAAACGGAACTTTGATGTCAATAAATGTATCAAAATAATGGGCTTATAATGCTGATTCTAAATATATGAATTTTATTAAGTTTAGTATTACTCATCAAAGGCTACGAGCCTGAGAAAATTTACCTGATTTTTTAAAGAGGGGTGAAACATCCCCTAAAAGTGAAAGAATTTTAATGAAAATGACACCGTCAGATTCAGCGTATCACAAAACCCTATAACATAGGTTTCAAGCTCATATCTGCAAAAATCTACAACTTTGTATTTTTTGCCAGAAGAAAAATATACGAATATAGAAGTTCGTTACGTAAGTTAATTTGTAAATTACGTCAGAACGAAATTCAGAGACAGTCATTTAGAAAAAGAAGAATAAAATTTTTAGGCAGTTTTTGTTTATTTATTCAAAGACGGTGAGCAAAAATAAAAGCTGCATTAACTAAAAAAAAATCAGAAATTAAATAAAAAAATACAAGTTTTTTAAACTGAAAGTAAAGAGTGACATTAAAAATTAAAACAAACAGAAATTATTCCGAGTATGAAAGGGGCTGTCCCCTGCTCAACACCTCACTCTTTACGCTAAAGTTTGACTCTGTCTCACAACTTTATTTTTTAAAACAATAAAAACTTTAGCGTAAAGAGCGAGGCGTTGAGGAGGGGACACCCCCTTTCATATACGGAATAATTTCTGTTCGTTTTAAGTTTTAATGTCGCTCCTTACTTTCAGTTTAAAAAACTTGTTTTTTTATATTTAATAATGACAAAAGACAAGCCGAGGCAAAGGAAAAAGTTTTGTCCCGACACCTGTGCTGTATATATATATATATATATATATATATATATATATATATATATATATATATATATATATATATATATATATATATATATATAGAGAGAGAGAGAGAGAGAGAGAGAGAGAGAGAGAGAGAGAGAGAGAGAGAGAGAGAGAGAGAGAGAGAGAGAGAGAGAGAGAGAGAGAGAGAGAGAGAGAGAGAGAGAGAGAGAGAGAGAGAGAGAGAGAGAGAGAGAGAGAGAGAGAGAGAGAGAGAGAGAGAGAGAGAGAGAGAGAGAGAGAGAGAGAGAGAGAGAGAGAGAGAGAGAGAGAGAGAGAGAGAGAGAGAGAGAGAGAGAGAGAGAGAGAGAGAGAGAGAGAGAGAGAGAGAGAGAGTATATATATATATATATATATATATATATATATATATATATATATATATATATATATATATATATATATATATATATATATATATTATATATATTATATATATTATATATATATATATATATATATATATATATATATATATATATATATATATATATATATATATATATATATATATATATATATATATATATATATATATATATATATATATATATACATATATATGTACATATAAAGCGTATTTCTATAGAAAGAATTTCTATAGAAAGCGTTGTCGTAGAAACTTCAAAAAGGGCTCATTCAATTGGAAAAAAGGGCTAGTGCACTTTTTAGAAGTCGAAAGTGATTGGAGGGTAACTAACCCCCCTCTAACGCCCACTATTTCCCCAAACACATCCAATCAAAACTTTGAGATATCTATTTTGTTCAACGCAGTTAAAAATTCTGGAAATTAGGTCTTTGAGGATGACAAACCCCCCAGATCCCTCAGCGCAAGGGTTTTATGTTATGCCCTGGGGGCATATAAGGGTTTTATAAAAAGTGTTGTCATAGAAACTTCCAAAAATGGCTCTTTCGATTGGAAACTGAAAGGGCGACTGCCCTTTTTAATAGTCCAAAGTGATTGGAGGGCAGCTAACACTACTCTTACGACCACCATTCCCTCAAACACATCCAATTAAAATTTTGAGATAGCCATTTTCATCAACATAGTTGAAAGTTCTGGAAATTAGGTCTTTGAGGATGACACCCCCCCCCCCCGGGCAAGGGTTGTAACAACCCTCAGGGCAAAAGTTGTAAGCTATGCCCTGGGGTATATAAGGTTTTTATAGAAAGCGTTGTCCTGGAAACTTCAAAAATGTCTCATTTAATTGGACATTGTAAGGGCTAGTTCCCTTTTAATAGGAGAGAAAAATTAGCCCCCCTCTCACGCCCACCATTTCCCCAAACACATCCAATTAAAATTTTGAGATAGTCATTTTATTCAACGTAGTTGAAAGTTCTGTAAATTAGGTCATTGAAGATGACAACCCCCCTCCCGCAGTCCTCAGGGCAAGGGTTGTAAGTTATGCCCTGGGGACATTAAAGGTTTTTAATAGAATGCGTTGTTAGCAACTTCAAAAGGGGCTCAATCGATTGGAAATTGAATGGGCTAGTGCCCTTTTTAAGATTCGAAAGGAGTTTGAGGGCAACTAACCCCCCTTTCACGCCCACCATTTGCCAGAACGCATCCAATCAAAATTTTGAGATTGCCATTTTGGTCAACGTACTTAAAAGGTCCGGAAATTATGTCTTTGAGGATGACAAAACCCCCCACATGCCCTAGGGCAAAGGTTGTAAGTTAAGTTATGCATATAACTTACACTGGGGCCATATAAGGTTTTTATAGAAAGTATCGTAGAAACTTCAAAAGGGACTCATTCAATTGGGAATTGAGAGGGCTAATGCCTTATTAATAGTCAAAAGTGATTGGAGGGCGAATTCCCCCCCCCATGCCCATCATTTCTCCAAACATTTCCGATCATCATTTTGATATAGCCATTTTGTTGAACGTGGTTGAAGGGTCAAGAAATGTCTTTGAGTGTCATAACCCCCCCCCACACACACACACACAGCCCTCAGTTCTAAGGTTGAAATTTATGCCCTGGGGGCATATATGGTTTTTGTAGAAAGCTTTGTCGTAAAAACTTAAAAAAGGGATCATTCGATTGAAAATTGAGAGATCTATTACCCTTTTTAATATCCGAAAGTAATAGGAGGGAGAATCACACCCCCCTCTCACGCCCATCATTTAAACCAAACATTTTCTGATCATCATTTTGATATGGCCATTTTGTTCCACCTAGTTGAAAGATCTGGAAGTTATGTCTTTGAGGATGAAAACCCCTCTCTCCCATAGCCCCCAGGACAAGGGTCGTAAGTGATGCCCTTTGGGCATGTAAGGTTTTTATAGAATGTGTTGTCGTAGAAGCTTCAAAAAGAGTTCATTCGATTAAAAATTGAGAGGACTAGTGCCTTTTTTATTATTCAAAAGTTATCGGTTGGCAAATACCCCCCACCCCCCTACACCCCCCCATCATTTCCCCAAACACTTCCAATCAAAATTTTGAGATAGCCATTTTGTTCAACGTATTTAAAAGGTCTGTAAGTTATGTGTTTGAGGATAATAAATCCACCCATCCCTCAGAGCAGAGGTTGCTAAGTTAAGCCCTGGGGGCATATAAGTTGTATACAAATTTGTAATCAGACACTTTAGTACTCTTTTTAAGAGTCAAAGTGATTTGAGGGCAGCTACCCCCCCCCCCCCTCCCCACACAAACACGTCGTATTGTCCTGAAATGCATCTAACAGAAACATTGAGACAGCCGTTCTATTAAAAATAGTCTAAATATCATATAACAAGGCTTTTGGGGTTGAAACAAACCCCAGAGATTAGGGGCAAGGGATATAAATTATGCCCAAGAAGGTATTTAAGGCTTAAATGGAAGGGGTGGCTTTTAACTTTAGAAGAGGCTCTTTTGGTCGAAAATTAAAAGTTCTAGTTTCGTTTTTAAGCGTCAAAAGTGATGAACGGTATTTAGCCCCTCCCCCCTCTTCTACAATCCCTTTTTCCACCAAACGCATCGGATTGAAACTATGAAATAGCGATTTTTTTCAAAATAGTCCTAAGAACATAATAATTTCTCTAGGGATGGCCAAATCCTCTAGCGCCCAAGGGATAGGGTTTTAAGTTGTTTTATGAGGGCATATAGGGTTTTTATTTAATGGACGGTCGTATAAACATCAGATGGGGCTTATTTGATTTGAAATTGAAAGCTATAATGCCCTTTTTAAGAGATAAAGTAATATGAGAGCAAACAGCCCCCCCTCCACGCTCAGCATTTGCATTATCACCTCCAATCTAAATTTGGAGTTCAAAGATTTTATTCATCGTAGTTGAAGGTTTCGGAAATTATGTCTGTGAGGAAGACAACCCCCCCCCCCTCTACAGCTCTCAGGGAAAGGGTTATACGTTATGTCGTAAATAATTTCTGAGACCACACTCGCTAATCATGATAAAAAAAAACCGCGAAGAAAGGAAGAAAACGAGGACAATTAACAGCCAGTGAAAAAACTGAAAAATTATGCAAAAATTACGATCAAGACCTCCGCTTGACCGTCCTCAGTGCAGAATAAAACTGATAAAAATATAAAAACCAAACCTTAAAATAAAAACACCAAACTAAAATAGGACGACCCTTTCCTAGTAACGGTGAAAGGGTAACTCAACCCTTTCACCGTTACTAGGAAAGGGTCGTCCAATTTTAGAGTGGTGTTTTTATTTTAAGGGTTGGTTTTTATATTTTTATCAGTTTTATTCTGCCCTGAGGACGGTCAAGCGGAGGTCTTGACCGAAATATTTGCATAATTTTTCATTTTTTTCACTGGCTGTTAATTGTCCTCGTTTTCTTCCTTTCTTCGCGATTTTTTGTTTATACGTTATGTCCTTGGGGTATGTAAGGGTTTTATAAAAACATGGTCCTATATGCTTTGGAGGGGACTCATCGGATTTCTAATCATAAGTTTTAGTGCCCTTTTTAAGAGTCAAAGCGATCAGAGCGCAGCTACGCCCACCCCACACACACAAAAACACGTCGTGTTTTCCTGGGATGTATCCAAGAGGTATGTTGTGACAGTCCTTTTATTCAAAATAGTCCAAATTTCATACAAAAAAACTTTTGAGGTTAATACAAAACACCAGAGCCTGAGGACGAGGATTGTAAATTATGCCCCTGAAGGCATTTAAGGTTGTTATGCAAGGAAAGGTTGTATAAGCTTTAAAGGTGGCTCATTTGATTGAAATTGCAAGCTCTAGTTTCCTTTTAAGAGTCAATGGTAATGAAGGTCAAGTAGCCACCCTCCCCCCCAACTACCCCTATTTTCACCAAATGCATCTGATTGATACCGTACGATGACAATTTTGTTCAAAATAGTCCGGAGAACATGCTTCCAGGGTTGGCATAACCCCCCAGAGCCTGAGGCAAGGGCTTTAAGTTATGGCCTGGTGACATATAAGTTTTTTACGGATTGGGTGGTCGTATTAAATTCAGATGGGTCTCATTTGATTTTAAATTGTAAGTTATAGCGCCATTTTTAAGAATAAAAGTTATTTGAGAGAAACCTCCCCTCCCCACATCCATCATTTCCCATAGCAAATATCTAAACAAAGTTTTGAGACAGTCTTAGCTTTGGTAGCAGTAGTAGCAGTACCAGTAATAGTAATAGTAGCAATAGTTGTAGGAGTAGAAGCAATAGTATTCTTATATAAATATCTTCTTTTGGTTAGTTCAATATCCCCCACAACAAGCGTTGTAAGTTTTAGACACAAAACTGTTTCTAAGATATTGCTGATATGTCCTTTTGACAACCTGCATATTGATGGCAGGTTATCGTCCATAGAACAGAAATATTCTCTGAAAATATCACCTTCATTCTTTCACAGGATGTTGATTTTGGTCTAGCCAGAGGACATTGTGTACATTCATTCAATGCTGCTTCTACGATTACTGTAACCAACGAAACTAATGGCATTAAGTTGAAACTTTTAGGGAACGTTTAGGAGGAATTTTCAATTAAACGAAAGAGCTACATGCCTGCAGATATTAAAAGTGCATATAAGCACTATAGGAAATATAAGGACATAGGCAGCGATGCTCAATGATAGCTAGTAATATCATTGATATTTTAAAGGAGCTAATTTGATTGAAAATTAAAAGTTCTACTGCCCTGAAGAGTTAAGAATGATTGGAGAAAACCAGCAGTCCTCTTAAGCTCATAATTTTCCTAGTAACTATATCTCTAGGGTTATTGGGTAGGTCATCCCCTTCCAGTTATGTAATTTGCCCATTATGCTTAAAAACTGAATATTGCTTTAAAATTAAATCAAAACACACTGTTTGTATGCTGGTTGCCAATAAGACATCTCAGCAATATAGCCTACCAAGAATGACTGAGGGTATTAATTTCAAATTTTCGGGGCTACTTCTATTACTACTTCTGCTCCTAAAATTTTACTAAATCAAAAGAGTGTAATTATATCCAGGCTGAGAAGGAGCATAGATATAATTTTTTGGGAATAGTATTATCTTTTATTTATCAGGTCAACTAGAGGATGTATATGACTAAATTAAGCACTACTATTTGCGTCATGATTTTCAAAGACTTTTTGTTGTTAAAAATTGCTGAAAAAGTTGCAGCATATAAATAGGAGGGCAAAGTATAAATTCTTAAAGGAAAACCGGAAAGATTCAAAATAGTATTTTCTTTTTCCCTAAAAAATACAATGTCAATATAAAACAAACAGAAATTAATTAAAAAACTTTTCCCACAAAATAAGTTTTTCAAAAAAAATGTAAAGAACTCCGTTAAACCAAAAATGAACAAAAATTGAATCAAATAATATACCAAGCATAGAACTGCCAAAAATCAGTATCAACAAAAAATGAAACAGTAAAACGAACAGAAATTAAAATAAAGAACAGAGTCAAACTCAAAATGAGCAGAAATTAATATAAGTAGGATTCAAAACGAATATGCTTTTTAAACGCAAGAATATAATTTGTATTTTACAGAAAAAATTCCTTTAAATGTTTTCACTTTTATAACTTAAAGAAATGAAAAATGAATTAAGATTTTAAGGAATAATTATCAGTATATGTATACTAAAATGACAAGGCACATTCATTTAAATTTTTTCAGGAAAGTACAAATTATATTCTTGCTTTTAAAAAGCATATTTGTTTTTGTACAGTGTAAAATTATATGACACCATTAGAGGGGGTCTGGGGATGAATTGTCAAAAACGCAAATACCATAAGAATAACTATAAGAATAAGCATAACACTACCAATCCAAACTGTGTCTTTAATGTCTTTTTTAATGTCTCCTCCTAAAGAGCTTCTATTCTTGACCTTTACCATAGTAATTTCTTAGAATATTTTTCAATCAGTACAAGCTAGCATATTTTTGGATTAGTTTTAAGGGTTCTGTGAGTTTCCAAGATCTTATTTCGTTCGATGTTCATTTCGCGCTTAATAGACCATAATAATTACCGTTATTCAATAAGTTATCGTGATTAATTTAAATAATCTCACTAACGCGGGGTCGCTCTCAAGTTCAAAACTGAATGTGTCTGTAGTAGAGATCCATAAGCCTTCTATGTATTATTTGTTTACTTTTCTTCTAGTTTTTTTTTTTATCCCAGAGCCACTTCACATAAAACAGCTGGTCCTTAAAAGATGAAAGCTCTAAATCTTTAGATAGTATTTATTTGATTGAAATTAAAATCTGTAGTCCGCTTTCCACGAATCAAAGTAACTAAAGGACAACCACGCCGCCCTCCTTGCTCCTTTTTGTTACCCTTTTCAAGTTGAGAGGTATGAAGAACTGAATCACTAAATGTATTTATAGTGCTTTCTTATAGAAGGGGCCATTATGGAACCTCTGGAGTGGACTCAATCGTATTAGAAATTTAAAGATATAGTGCATTTATTGCGAGTCTAAAAAGAGTAAGCAGAGTAACTGCATTTATTATCCAACCCCCGCCCTCCACAGACACTAATTGAAAATTGTGAGGTATCTATTTTGTTCAAAATAGTCCAAAGCTCCAATAAATATGTATTCAGCGGTGAAAAAAATACAGAAACTGGGGAAATGACTGTAAACAGCTTAAATTTGTAATGGTTTTAACATATTTTTCATAATGATAAGGGAGGGCTTGGATTTATAACGGGGTATGGAGGGGGATGATTATGTAAGTCAAAAGATGCTATATGCATCCAGATTGTCAAAGAGTTCTGAGATGAAAACTTCAATGAATGTTGAGGAGGGTGCTGAATTAGATCAAATTATACCCATTGCATTCAGTTTCTCCAAAGGGCTTAAGTGAAACACCTCAAGAATGGCTAAGGCTATTAAGTTGAAACTATCAGTGTAGAAATGACATCTTGATGAGAAATTAAGCCACATCGTATAAGAAATGCAATTTCTAATAGAACGCAAATTATGGAATAGCCTTTACATGGTTTACGAGGGGGGAGCGGATTGGTAGTAACTCAACTCTTGTTTTTAGGGATTTCTGTTCATTTTAAGTTTGATTTACATACTGGTTTCAATACGACCCGGTCTGCAAGTCAAAGGCATTCAGGAAAGTCAGGATTTGTGGTATTATTATTGCATCCGCTTAATCCTGAGGTTCTTAAAAAGGGGAACATTCCTTTTTATTTGCTCTTCATTTTGACTCCATCTTCATTTCAGGTTTTTGTGCTACACTCTTTTTCCTGTTATAAAGATATACCTTACTCAGGCTTCTTCTATCGGCCTGCAACTATGCCGTTAAACTGTGAATTTCTACAATGAAAAAATACAGCCACCAGCAGGTGTCATTTTATTTGTGAAAAAACTATTATATGTGACATATTATTATGATTTGTTGTTGCAGCTTTCTGTTTTTGTGAAATAAATGAGTTTTTATTTAGTATTTATTGATGTTACAAAACTAGGAGGAGAAGCCGAATAAAAAACCGAGGAATTAGATTGTAATAATAAATTGAACAAAGCTATTGACATAAATCCAGTTAAAGAACAGGAAATCCAACAAACAAGATGGATATCCAATAAGGTTCGTAAAATTCAACATGTTGTTTTGTCAACAAATTGAAAATTCAAAAAATTTGAGGACATCCAACTAGTTTATTGTTCAAGAATTTGAAAATACAATTCGAGTAAGGAAATCCAATATTTTCGTTTTTAAAAAATTGGGAATTCAATAATGATCAGGGAATCCAAATAAGATGTTTATTATTCAATTCGCCGATTTTAAGGTGTTGAAATTCCTATTTTGTTGTTGATAAACATTACAAACAATTTTTTTGAATCTCTAACAATTTTTTTTCAATGTACATCGCATTTTCAGGGCCGATACATCCCATTTTTGCTTGTATCTATGTGACATACAGCGACATTGTGTAAGCTCTCTATTTATGTATTTTTTAAAAATTTTAATTGCCTTCCTAAAAGAATGTGGGAAGCCATTTGCTTCAAATATTAAAGTTGCCTCATCAAAAAGAACTACATGATCTAGACTTTCAACACTGTGGAGGGCCAAAGCAGAATCAATATCCTTATCTTTATTTTAAATTTTATATATCAGAGAAATCTTGTATTCATACCGTCTTTTCCTCGAGAGCCGGCGTTTACTCCCTCCCCGGAAAATACCCCCACAGAATATTCCCCCCTCCCCCACGGAAAATTTGTCTGTTTTCCTCTTGGATCATTCTGGATTTTTATTAGAAGGAAAATTAAAATTTCTACTTTCCTGTTTAAATCGGGGGCAATCGTATTGCATTACCTATAGTTAAGACCCGTAAGGGTTCAATGTATTAGTATTTGTTCATTTATTTTTTCCCAGAGCCACTTCATGTGGAAGGGGTGGTCAAATAAGCTTTGGAAGGGGCTCATTGAACTGGAAATTGAAAGTTCCAGTGCCCTTTTCTAGAATTTAGCCTACTTTTCAGCCATTTGCTACCATGAGCTGTTAATAACCACAGTGTCTAAAAGAAATTCTTATTCTAGTTTAACGACCCTTGTGTTTCAGAAGTTGTTTTGAAAGAATCTTCAGATAAATAAAGAATTAGCTATAAGAGAGAGACAATGGGAGGATAGAGGTAGAAATTGATATATGATCCTCAGGATCGTATCTAAGACTTTCGTTTTAGTCAGGGCGCTGGAAGTAAAAAATGTGACATATGCCCCGACGGAAAAAGGTATCGATGAAAATGGGCCTACCCCCCTAAATTGACCTTGCTGATTCGAAAAATAACAACGGCACATTCGTACGAGGCGGCAAACACCACGAAACTTAGGGTTTCACAACTTGTGTATGGCTCCTCAGTGGACATTGTTGTTCCAGTGAGTCTGATGCGCCTTTTTTCGCAGAAACCCGAGTATCAACGACTAAAGCAGCAGTATCCAAGATGTCCAGAGGCCAAGGAATGTCTTTTAAACCACAACACACTAACTTTTTTTATTTACTGTAACGCTAAATCTCAGACAAAAATCTAGTGAAGCTCTACACATATGTCATCACAAACAAAGAGTTTATTAACCAAAGTATTACGAATTACTTAAAACAGATATCCGAATAAATGATCACGTGAAAAACCCATCGGATTACTAAAGCAGCCCACTACCCATCGTTCCTTAAAATCAGCAACTCCCATGCAGAATAACCATTCCTTTTCAGAACTAAACTCCCCTTCGCAACATTTTCCACAACAGGAGCACAAAATATCGCAGCCCGTAGCTGCACAGGGGCATTTTTTTTCCACAGTTTTTACACTTGCAGTACGGTGAAACTTTTTGAATGGTAGATGGCCAGGCTGCAAGAGTCGATTTCCTGGGTAAAACTTTTCCGTCTTTTAACTCCCACTCAAAATCTAAAGAAGAAAAGTAGATGGGACTAGGCACAAGCACCTGTAGCAGCACAGACCATTGAAAAATACATCTTTTGACGTGGAACTTGAACGAGTCGTCGGTTGGAGGTAGGCTCTTCAGTGTTTTACGACGCGGAAACAAGTGAACTCGCAGATCGTTTAAACAGTCAAAGTTTTTGTTTTTTCCGTACGACGCGACCAAAATGTCCCGACTTTTCAAATTCATCCTCATGTTCAATGGCCTCTTGTATGTCTCTTGAAACCTGGTCAGTCAAGGCCAAAATTTGGGTTAACCAGGGCATTGCTGCTTTCAGTATCGTTTTCTTGCATTTTAAATAGAAGTAGCTCACTGTATCACAGTCGGTGAAACAATGCAAAAATGTGACAGAGTTCGCTAAAGACAGAGGGAGTCCATTTGCCAGATCCTTGACAGAAATAGCTTTGTCCTTGAAGCAAACCCAGATGTTTGGTGTTGCACTGGTTTGTGTCTCAATTATAGAAAAAGACTGAAGCAAGATGACAACGATATCTGTGTCATTGGCATCGATAATCACGTCTGAACATGCATTTTTAACACAGAACGCTGCGTGAAGGACAATACGAGTGTCTGCTTTCTCGTGAGTGCAGCTCAAGTCAGCTTTAAAACTGCTGCTTCCGTCAGCACTACACTCTGGTTGTGTATAATGATTCTAGTTAACATATTATCCAAGGGGAGAACCTTTGTCATCAAGTCTTTCCCCTTTTTTCATTCTTTTTCCAACTTAAAAGAAAAAAATGTCAATTTTCTCCATGCTAAAACGCAATGCGTAAATCTTTTGAAATTGCCCCTATGAATTGCCAAAAAAGTTTTTGTATAGATAGCGTTCATCACGGTCATTGTTAATTATTTTTTTTTAATGAGCAGTGGCGAAAATACAAAATATGCACGGAATTGAAAAGAAATGAAATGGATATAAAAACCTAACCTATACTATATACTCCGTATATATACTCTGGGTATATACTCTATATGTATATGTATATTTATAGCAATCTTTTGCATTTTTGCCACTGTTGTAAATGTTGTATTAATATTTTGCATTTCCACTACTACTCAGTAAAAAAAAAAAAAGGAATTAACAATGACCGGGATGAACGCTATCTCTAGAACAACTTATTTGGCAATTCATAGCAGCAATTTCAAAAGATTTACGCATTGCGTTTTAGCATGGAGAATATTATAATTTTTTTCTCTTAAGCTAGAAAAAGAAGGATTTTTAGAGGAAAGACTTGATGAGAAAGGTTCTCCCCTTGGATAATATGTTAACTAGGATCATTATACATATTTTAAAGCAAAAATAGTTTTCCTAACACCGCCCAAAATTGCATCATCTAGCAAGCCTGTAGGCTACAAACCAGAATCTGGCAGTGAAATAATAAACAAAATAAGATTATGTATCTGCCAAAAATTTCAGGTTTCCATACAAAGTGTTGCTATAGCATTACCAATCTGTATTAATTCTTCTGTTTCTTCTTTGTTACGCAAAACAAAAAAGACGAAAAATTGTAGCGACGCCTGGGATTTTTGCGGTTTCAGCTCATAGCACATCGATAGATGTCACTTTCCAGAAACCTTTCGGTTAAATTTAGGAATATCTGGTTTGCCGACTCATACGAAAGTGCCATTTACATATTCGGCTTTGGCGTTTTTCAGTCTACCTATGACGTAATTTTCATAGAAACCTTTTTCCGTCATACCCCGACTAGAAATAAGCGAAAAAGCCTGGCTTGGCGCCCTAACTATTTGGGTAGGTTGGTTTCGGAACAGGCACGGTCACCCGAATTAGAATTTAAGTCTGAAGGAGAGGAGCTGGATTTGCAAACAAATCCTGTAGAAGACAATCTTAATGACTGTGAAAGTAAGTGAATGTTCCGCTATTATGATCCAGTGCTTAGTTCATCAAAGTCATCAAAGAAATACAAACCTCTTTTTTACTTGTATTTGGTATTTTTGTAAATACATGAAAAACAACATCAATATGATATGAGGAATGTGGCTGAATACGGCTACTTAAATATACAAAGCTGTTAGGATAACATTTCTTTAGAGTAAATGTAAAAAAAGTAACTAATATGATTTTACTCCCAAATAATGGTAAATTTGACTTATTTATTTCATTTTTTTTTACAAAATGGATGACATTTGTTGCTGCAATTTCGGGGAGTCACTGGCCAAATTTGTGCTTCCAATCCTGCATATTTAAATTTTTTGTCAAAAAAACTATGACCAGCCTATCTTGCCGTTTAGAAAAATCAATTTTTTTGGTGAAGAAGCATTTTTTTTTTCAAATTTAATTGTGTAAATTCTAGCCTTCTTGGCCCTAGGACATATGGTTAAAAGAATCAAGCTGAAAGGAAACACAAATCAGGAATTGGTTTATCTTTTCAGGGGCCCGTGCCACCAACATAATCTTTTAGTTTGCTAAAAAAAAACGCAACTTTGGCCAAAGAACTTCCAGATTTAAATTTCAAACCAATTAGAGACAAAACAAAAATTGTTTGGCCTATTTTCAGGCCATCTAAACATTCCAAACAAATTTATGAGGTCTTTTTAAATCAGGGAACACTAATTGAAAATTTTCAAGGTAATCAGACAGAAACAACTTGGAATGTTCACCTCTTTTCTACTAATATCGGTGTGTGAACACTGAACAATTTACATAGTTTAGAGCCCTTGCCCTTGGCGCTTCATGGGTCTTATCATCCCCTTCAGCATATTTACTTCACTTGTTAATTTATGTAAGCAAAGTAGATATCTGTAAATTTTGATCCGAAATGAAGAGAGTTATAATGCTACCCAGAGAAAACACGCGGAAGGAGGCAGGTTACCCTCAATCGCTTTCGGCCCTTAAAGAGAGTGCCCTTAAAGAGAGCACTAGAAGTTTTAACCTCGTTTCGAGTGAGCTCTCTCCCAAGCTTGTACGTAAGTAGAGACAACGATAATGCGTTGATATTGATATAGGTAGAGGCACTAAATCAGTCCGTAAATCTACCACTTGACCTACTCTTGGCCTTGACCTTACTTTAAACCTTGACTGACTTATTTGGGACACCTTACACTGAGCCTGTTTACGCTTTCTGTGCTGCCATGAATTGAGGACCTACGTTAAGTAAGTAAATCCAGAAACAGTTTTACTGCCTGATATTATAGGATTCAGTCAGAAAGTTGACGTAAACACTGAAGCCGGTCCAATATAAGTAAAAAAACGTGTTATTTTGATGCAAATTTAAACTTTCATCACAATATTGGAGTAAGAGCTAAAATACCTATAAAGCTTAGGAATTTACAACCTTTTGTATTCTGCATTACCATATCCAGCTCCTTCACATGGGAATTGGGGTACATAACTCTTAAATAAAAATGTTGTATGACTGAAAGAAGATTTCAAGACGTATTGTACGTGTTTAAATATTAACTACCATAACATTTGACACTTTATCGAATGTGTTTCAGCAATACAGCTATAATGAAACATTGTGCAATATGACATGGTAGTACAAGTTTAAGCTGATTTTCAACATTGAAAAGGTGCTTCATTTTCAATCTTATTTATGCTAGAACCAAGCAAATAATTTTAGCTTATAGCTTTTTTTCTCTTTTTTTTCTTTACTAAGAGTTACGGTTCAGTCTTACTTGAAAATTGAACGGAGCATCCGCAGTATCGGGAACAGTGGCTGCTCTTTGCTGCAGTTCTTGGATATGGCTGGGTCGTGATAGTCTTTCAGATTTCTCTTCATCAGAAGAATCGGTTCTTGTTGTTCTAAAAAAGATTGAAACAACAAAATAGGTTCCTTAAAACGATACTTAAACAAAAAGTCTAAAAAAAGCTATTAATATTTTGAATAAGGATAATAAACAGTAGTGCTTGATATAATCAAGAAGCTCATTAAGCCAACCAATCACCAATCCTAAGAAAAAAGTGAATATGAGCTACCCAAAGCACAGTAAGATTGAAATGTACACCTTAGGAGGCTTATTTATGAATTGCCAAAAGCAACTTTTGAGTTTTCCTTAATCATATATAATACGGGTAGAAGATACCAAATCCTTTTTTCATTTTTATTCTATTTATACGGTACATAAAATAGTTAAAAGAGGACATGCCTTTCTCTTCGTTCGAAACAATGGACATTCCGAACCTGTAATTAATCTTTGTTTAAATAACAAGATGAATAACAAAATTATAACAATATTCTATTTTGGTATTATAAGTATTTTTCACCTTAATCAAGCTGTTTTTCAAAAATTAACGATTTTTATTACCATTATTACTAGTACAGCAACTAGGAAGGAGCTTTACTAGGGTAAGTGTGTTGTTTTGCACAAATTTTAGAAGTCATAATATTACTAGGGGAGCATTTTTACGTTCATGGGCCCTTATTTCGTACGAATTTTGACCAAAGACTTGTGTAGAACCAGTTTAGCCGGTAATTTATCTTATATAAACTACCAAACATAAAACTAATCCTTTTACTTTATTTTATTGTTCGTTAATACGTAAAACTAAAAGCTAAGACCACATTTGGATTCAAGTTTCCCTCTGTTTCTTAAACGTTTCTTTCATATTACTTTCCAATTTTTTTTCTCATTTTCTAACTGGTAACCTTGTCTTTGAATAAAATAACTAAAAAATTACTTTACTAATATTACAATAAAAATTTTTTCCATGTATAAACAATTTGATATAATTTTAAAAAAATTTCTGGCAACTCGCGACAAAAATAATTCTAATTTTGAGAAAATGAAAAGAAGAAATGAAAAAGAAACAAACAGAACTTGACACCATGCAACTTAGGATCATGGTATATGCTGTAGTATACGTAGCAATATTATCTGATTATAAATATTTTGGGTATGTAGGATTACGTATCCCGTCTTAGACAGTACTATTTTAGCTTTAAGTTATATAGAATTTTCTTCAGTATAAAAAGCTGTATAAACTACATATAACCGTTCCTATAATCATTTTAGTGTTCAAAGACAGAAATAGCTTCTATTTCCAAACCCTATTTTGGGTATTTTTTTAAGAGGCAACATTCAGGTCAGGGCTTCTTTTTCCAGACAGTTAAGTTTTAATTCTTGAATTTTAGAATATCTATTCTGTATGGTATAAAGCAGAGGTTTAACTTTAAAGCACCAATCCACGATCTTTACCAATCACTTTTCTGTCCTTTCTTTTAGATTTAACTAGGGAGTAGTGGTGAAAACCTTCTCGTGTTGCTCCTAAGAGAACTAAGCACTAATGGAGGCCTTCTGCCAGTAATGGTGGTCACCGCTCAGTCACTTGCCATGGGACCCAGTCCCTTGCCATGTGGTAAAGATTATACGACTGAGTAGGGGATGGTCACAATGCTTTGCAACACATTTCCTATTTAGAGCCTTCATCCTTTTTTTAGGATTCCTTAGGTTTCCCCGATATGGTATCGCTTTAATGTCACATTTTCAGGCCCAATACCCATCCCATTTCTCGAATGCGAACATGTGTGTTCCTCGGAGGCAGTCTAGACAATATCTGATCTTTAACCTAGTTCTAGGCCCACCTGCATAGCATTGAAAATTCTGCCAACCAAATCATCTGGAAAATATGTTCTTATATGTTGCAAGAGGCGTTTTATTCGTAGAAGTCCAGGAAATATTATTTACCAAAAATGCTGTATATCCTGGCTAAGAAAATTTTGTTCCGACCCTTACTACGAGATGTCATAATCAATCAAATCTACTTGGACAACTTTTAGCTTTAACGGGGGATGTCATATTACTGTTTTTCTCTGCGTATCACAAACATGAAATTTACAGACAACTCCCAGAGATTCCACTATATTATTTTCGGTCTTATTTCCAAATACCCCCAGAGACACTATTTAACAGCTCACACCTCCTATATTAATCTCTCAACATCTGGCAAATTCAGTCTCCAGAAGCCTCTTATGAAAATATTTGAATAATCTAGAGCTAATATTGGCAAAAATGGAATTTTTCATCGTACCCGATTTAAAGTTAGGATATTCGGAGCCACTGCCCTACCTTATTTTTAAAACACACTTCGGGACCAAACTATTTACGCAATATTTATTTTATTACTTCAGAACAAGTTCTTTTCTTTAATTAAAGCCTTTTGTCGACCGGATTTGTACATTAAGCACACATCTTTTTCCATCGCTCTCTAGAATAAGTCATGATCAATCAAATTTGAGAATCCCAATTATATGTTTTAATGGAGAAGCATTAAATTAACGTTTCTCCAAAATTTGTTTTCTTATACGCAAAAATTTCAAAACATACTAGAAAACACATATTTTTTCTGTATTTAAAGATTTGTTTTTTTAATTACATAGACCTTCCACAA
Organism: Artemia sp. Qi Xiang Cuo; assembly: GCF_049724085.1. NCBI lineage: Eukaryota > Metazoa > Arthropoda > Branchiopoda > Anostraca > Artemiidae > Artemia > Artemia sp. Qi Xiang Cuo. Next base: position 22,098,666 of record NC_142805.1, read on the forward strand.
ACCTACGGTTATTTTATGTCATTCTCAGCTTTGTTTATATTCCTTATCTTTTTTCAAGAGCTTTATATTTTATTGTGGGTACACGAACTTCTTCTTGTAGCTCCAACCTTTGCAGAGTGCTTCGAGGGGAGCTCTGTGGAAGGTCCCCCACCTTCGTGGAGGTTCTGACCTTTACCGGGTGCTTCACTACCGGGGAAATCACTCTGGGAGATCCCCCCCCCCTCCACCTTCGTAGAGGTCTTAACCTTTCGCCAGGGTACTTTGAGGGAACACGCTTAAAAGAACCTTTAAGAGACGCAGAAGCTTTTGTCGGTAGGGATTCATATCGCTAGGGTAGGTATCCCTGCTAGGAATTTTAGTTCACAATCCCACCGCTAGGGGATTGGTTGCGCTAATCTCGATATAATAGGCCCTTCCAGGGGGATTTCCTATGTAACCCTAGGGTTTTTTCGAGAGCTCTTCGCTGTCACTCAATTTCATAAGACTTTTAAATTCGGTCTTCTTTGAACTAAACCTATTTTCTTGATATTTTGAAAAGCTATTTTTTCTCTATTTTCAGATTTGTTTCATTTTTTTATTATTTTTTGAAAACATTCAATGCTACGATTACCTTAATATATACACACACTTGAGCTTTTTAAAATTCTGTCTAACGTAAGTTTACATACCATACTAAAGTAAAACTCCACAAAGAGGAAAATTAAAGCATGGTGACTCTCTATTAGTCACTTCCCTGACCTCTCCTCCACCCCGAATGATATAAAAGTCAGAAATTTTGATTTTTATTTTAGTTCTGAATCTACTATTGTACACTAAAAATATATTTTTTGGATAAGCTATCTAATATGGAACCAAACATACAATAACTGATGCCTCTTCTCACATCCTTTTATCAAAGGAACTGACTGACAAGATTTTACCCAAGCAAGAAAAGCTACAGATAGGAAAATTGAAGTGTAGCTAGATGACTCTATTAATCCATTCTTGACTATACAAAAACTAATAGAAAAAATTAAATTCCAGGGGATATTATTCCCTTTTTTGTCAGACCAAGTATGTCCAATAGTGAAGAAAAGCCATACAAATGCAATTCCTAATTTGAAGAATTTTATCATGAGAATAGCTTATGCACAAACTCAAGAATTCATACTGAAGAAAAGGCTTATACCAGCAATACCTGCATGAAATCATTTTCATAGATTTCCACTCTATTTACTCATGTAAGAATTCATACTAGTAACAATTTTCTCAGAGTTCAAGCATATATATCCATTTGAGAGTTCACACAGGAGAAAAACCTTATATCTGCAAAGTAATTTCGAAACCATTTCTTATCTTTCCAGTTTATCGAAGTACATGAATCATCATACAAGAGAAAAACCGTAAACCTGCAAAATATGTGCAAAACTGTTTGCTCATGTGCATATATATTATGCAAGTACATGTTGAGTCATACAGGAGAAAAGCCAGATATCTGCAAGATATGTGGGAAACCTTTTATAACAACATTGACTCATAGAGCATTAAACTGTATACTGCAGAAAAGCCACATACCTGTAAAACGTGTGCAAAATCATTATATCTCGATTCTATACTATCAAAGCAAATTCAGGTTTATATAGAAAGTGATGCAACCAACATTGTGAACAGCAAAGAATATATCCCAGAAAGTATTCTTAAGTGAATTCTGCAAGAGTAAATATCTATTTGGTATCATGGTCTTACAATAAATATGTTTTATGTCTTGAGTCGTTGATTCACGTAGGCAAACTTTTCACTTGAAGTGTGAAAAAGGAAAATACAGAAACTTGCCTGAGAAACTATACCAGAAACTTGAAAAACTAAATTCAAAAAAATAAATTTTGAAAAAAAATGAAAAACTGAAATCAAAAAGGAAAATTCATTAAATAAATATTGAAAAATATAAAATCAAGAAACTAATATTGAAAAAACTAAAAACGACAGAACGTTAAGGACACAAAAAAAATTATGCTAAAACAACAACAAAATGAAACACCTATGGCCCTGAAATGGTTACAGATGGCAGCATAAGGGATTTTTTACTAATTACAAGTCCAGGTTCTGCCATCTATACAAACTATACTTGGCGTCGAGGGTTTCACAAAGTGAACCTTAACAAACCTAATGTAGAAGCAGTTTTCTGATCTAGCCTATCACTTAAAATAGCTTATGCTGCCATCTTCAATTATAGAACTATAGATGGGAGCCCTTAAGGTAGTAATAAGTTCAAAAATCACTTATGCTGCCATATTTTATCACAGCAGAACAGATGTCAGTACTGTCGTCTCATTTTTATTTAATATAACCTTTTTTTCCGATATTAACATTTTTCAGATAGATGAAACTCAGTTTTTGGGAGTTACTCTTAAATGGAGAGATTCAAAATATAAGTTGAACTTTTTTGTCGTCTTTGGAAAAATTCAGAACATAATTTGAGCTTTTTTTCTGTTTTTTGGAGGAATTCGGAAGTGAAGTATAACTTTTTTCTCTTCTTTAGGAAAATTCAGAACTGAAATGTAACTTGTTTCTCTTCTATGGAAAAAATTAGAACAGATGTTGAACTTTTTTTCTCTTCTTTTGGGGAAAACCAGAACAGAAGTGCAGCTTTTTTCTCTTCTATGGGAAACTTCACTACATAAATTTAATTTTTTTAATCTCTTCTTTGGAAAAACTCTTTGGAAAAATCTCTTTGGAAAGTGTTTTGGAAAAATTCAGAACTAAATTGTAACTTTTTTCTCTTCTATAGAAAAATCAGAACAGAAGTATAACTTTTTTCTCTTCTTTTGAAAAATCCAGGGCAACAGTTGAACTTTTTCTCTTCTGTTGAAAAATTCAGAAGAGAAGTTAATCTTTATTTTCTCTTCTTTGGGAAAATTTAGAACAAAACTGTAACTTTTTTCTCTTCTTTGGGGAAATTAAGGACAGCAGTTGATCTTTTGTTTTCTTCTTTTCAAATTTTCAGAACATAACTAAAACTTTTTTTCTCTTCTTTGGGAAAATTCGGAGCTGAAATAAACCATTTTTCCCTTCAAGGGGAAAATTCAGAACGGAAGTGGAGCTTTTTTTCTCTTCTTTGGGATATTCAGAAAAGAAGTGTAGCTTTTTTCTTTTTTTTGGAGAAATTCAGAACAGCAGTTGAAATTTGTCTCTTCTTTCAGAAAATTCAGAAGAGAAGTTCAAATTTTCTCTCTTCTTTGGGAAAATTCAGAACAGATGTGCAAATTTTTTTTCATCTTTGTGAAAAATCAGGACAGTAGTTGGACTTTTTTTCTCTTCTTGGGGGAAATTAAAAACAGAAGTGTAACTTTTTTCTCTTCTTTGGAAATAAATCAGAACTTATGTGTAACTTTTTTCTCTTCTATAGAAAAATTCAGAAAAGAACGAACATTGTTTTTGCTGTTTTGGGGGAAATAAGAAGAGAACTGTAAATTGTTCTCTGCTTTGGCAAAATCCAGAACCAAATTTGAATTTTGTGTCTTCTTTAGAAAATGTTCAGAACACATATTTTATCTTCTTTGGAAAAATTCAGAACTGAGCTGTTGGTTTTTTCTTGCATAAAAAAATTCAGAACGGAACTTTTTTCATTGTTTTGGGGAAATCAGAACAGAAGTATAACTTTTTTCTCTTCTTTGGAAAAATCCCGAACTGAATTTGAACTTGTTTCTCTTCCTTAGAAAAAATTCAGAACATAATTTTTGTCTTTGTTGGGAAAATTTGGAACAGAAGTGTGGCTTTACTATCCTTTGCAAAATTCAAGAAACAGAAGTTGTACTTTTTTCTCTTCTTTGGAAAAATTTAGAACAGAAGTATAACTTTTTTCTCTTCTTTGGAGAACTTGGGAACTTAAGTGTAACATTTTCTCTTCTTTTGGTAAATTCAGAACTGAAGTGTAGCTTTTTTCTCTTCTATGGGAAAATTCAGAACAGAACTTGAACTTTTTTCTCTGTTTTGGGTAAAATCAGAAAAAAAGTGCAACTTTTTTTTCTTCTTTGTAAAAATTCAAAACAGAAGTGTAACCTTTTTTCTCTTCTTTGGAGAACTTGGGAACTTAAGTGTAACTTGTTCTCTTCTTTTGGAAAATTCAGACCTGAAGTGTAACTTTTTTCTCTTCTATAGGAGAATTCAGAATAGAACCTGAACTTTTTCCTCTTCTTTGGAAAAATTCAGAGCAGAACTGTAACCTTTTTCTCTTCATTGGAAAATATCCTGAAGTGATGCAACATTTTCCGTTTTTCTCTTCTTTACAAAAAATTAAAACTTTTTTCTCTTCTACGGAAATATATAGAATTAAACTTGAACTTTTTTCTTTTCTTTAGAACAAATTCAGAATAAAATATGAACTTATTTTCTCTTCTTGAGGAAAATTCAGAACTGAAGTGTGACTTATGTCTGTACTTTGCAAAAATTTAGAAGTAAAGTGTAACTTTTTCTTTTATTTGGAAAAATTCAGAACAGAAGTTGAACTTTTTTTCTTGTCTTTGGAAGGATTCAGAACAAAAATTGAACTTTATTCTCTTCTTTGGGAAAATTCAAAACGGAAGTATATTTTTTTTTCTCTTCTTTGGGAAAATACTATGCATCTGACTTTCAAAAAATTCCAACCCACCTGCCTCTGAATCGCGATAAATATCGATTTCAAATATCTGTACCTCTAAAAAAATTCTTTTAATCTCTCTCAGACTTTGATTAAAAACCTTTTCCACCAATTTCAGACTCTAGTACACCCCTTGTGAGCCTGTTAGTAGTGTATCCCTGTGATCCTGGTAGTAGTGTCTATGTCTGAACATTCCTGTTCTTGCATCTCTGACATTTGAATAAACATTCTAAATGATTAGTTGCCAGCATACCCTAAAAATAATGGATACAAAACGAAGTAATTCAATGAAACATTCTTATTGAAATAATGATACGTATAATGCTATATGTTATTAATATCATCATAAAAAATTGAATGTTTTGAATCCGATCCAAAAAATAATTACACATGTTTTATCTTGACATTACACTTATTTCATTTCGGAGTCATTCATTTCTTTTAACATGGTTCCACGTATAGGCTCATTCACACATATCATCATTGCTATTATTCTGTTAAATGATGGTATCTGTTGGTAAAATCCCAATGATATTATTAACGTTCACCGACAATTTGCTTTTCATTGAATTGTCTTTAATTTCCTTGATGATATTATCTGCCATTGCCCTTTTTTTCTGCGATTTTACTGTCTATTACCACATTATTTTTACACATGTAAAAGTTCTGACACAGATACGAGATAAGATTTATGACATTGGTGCAGCAGTACGCCTGTCTTCTTTTCAGCTTCCGTTTAACATCCTAAGATGGCGATAGGATTTATCAAGAGGTAACGTGTTATTCGCCTTGTGAGAAAGAGGTTGACGCTCATTGTCAACTATTACTTTTAGGCTTGACTTATCTATGAGCAGTATCATCTCTGGAAACTTTATTGTATTATATACACCATCCGTAATGTTGGATTTTTCTGCAGTCCGAAGAAATTTAATTTCTCACTGTCATGACAATGCTCACATACATTTCCAATGATGTCACCATTAGGACTTGTTCCGTAAATCAAATGTTTGTCTTTGTCAGCATCCAATGCTTCGAAAACTCTATCATGTACACATACGTTTCTGAAATGTTTCATCACTCTTTCATTACTGCTATTATTCTGTTCAAATATGGTATCTATTTTTAAACTATAAATGAGACTACTAACATTCACCGATGCTTTGATTTTCATTGAATTGTCAATAATTTCCTTGGTGATATTATCTGCAAATGCCCTTTTCGTTTTCATTATTATCTTGATTTCACCAATACCACATTATTTTTACACAGGTAAAGGTTACGGCAGAGAGACCAGATATGATTTGTGATTTTGATGCAGCCGTACGCATGTTTTCTTTTTACCTTCCGTTGAATGGTAATACCCAAAAGATGGCGATAGGATTTATCAAGAGGTAACGTATGAACCACACTGTGAGCAAGAAATTGACCCTCTTTGTCAACTATTATTTTTAGGTTGGCAAAGACTCTTAGGCTTTCAACTCTGGAAATTTTATTCTAGTATATCCACCATCAGTAATGCTGAATTTTTTTGGTATTCCAATGAAATTTAATCTCTCACTGTCATGACAATGCTCACATACATTTCTAATGATGTCACCATTAGGACTTATGCTTCGATAACTCTATCATGTACACACACTTTCCTGAAATATTTCATCACTTTTTCATCGCTGCTATTATTCTGTTAAATGATGGTATCTGTTTTTATACTATAAATGAGACTACTAACATTCACCGATGCTTTTGCTTTTCATTGAATTGTTTGTAATTTCCTTGGTGATATTATTTGCAAATGCCCTTTTTGTTTTCACTATTATCTTTTTTTCACCAATACCACATTATTTTTAGACAGGTAACAGTTACGGCAGAGAGACCAGATATGATTTTTGAAATTGATGCAGCCGTACGCCTGTTTTCATTTTACCTTCCGTTCAAGGGTAATACCCAAAATATGGCGATAGGATTTATCAAGAGGTAACGTATGAACCACACTGTGAGCAAGAAATTGACCCTCGTTGTCAACTATTATTTTTAGGCTGACAAAAACTCTTAGGCTTTCATCTCTGGAAATTTTATTCTAGTATATTCACCATCAATAATGTTGAATTTTTTGGTATTCCATAGATATTCCATAGGTATTCCATTGATGTACACACACTTTCTTGAAATATTTCATCTTCACTTTTTTAAATAAAGCTGAAGTGTTTGCCCTTCCAGTGCACTATTAATATTGATCAAAAACATACAATAAACCAAGTACTATCGATGACCAACCACAAAATACCACGGGGATTGCGACAGAAAAAGATCCAGAAACCATGTTCGCCAAAGATTACAGGTCATTTTAAGACATGAAAAAATGAAGTTGAAAAAATTTTAAGTTAAAAAAAATTTGGGGGGGGCGAAAAGTTAGGGAGTAATTTGGTACCCTTGAGGGGAATAAGGAGCCTCTGGGGAACATGGGGATCCAAACTCATGCGTAAGTCCGGTAATGGAAAGTCAGTGTGCTCAGGCATTACATTACAAAATGGATACCTGGCCGGCTGTAGTCAATACAATTTTTGGAACCAAAACAAGTGTCATTGACCATCAAAAGAACTGGTGTGCTTGGTACCATTGGAGTACAAAAAAGAATAAGTCTGTCTAGCAACCATCTCAAATCACTCTAGTATGCACATTCTCAGAATCAAATAATCGAATAAAATAATCTACCAAACATACAACTACCAAAAATCATTATCAATAAATAAATGAAACCCAAAACAAACAGAAATTAAAATAAATAAGAGAGTCAAACTCAAAACGAGCAGAAATTAATAGTGTTCAAAACCCCTGTTCTTTCTAAAATCCAGAATATAATTTATACTTTACTGAAAAAAATTCAAATGAATTTTCTGAAAAAATGTGCTTTGTCAGTTTAATATACATATGCTGATATTTATTCCTTAAAATCTTAATTAATTTTTGATTTCTCAAAGTTATAAAAATGAAAACATTTAAAAGAATTTTTTCGCTAAAGTTCAAATTATATTTTGGCTTTCAGAAAGTATAGGGGTTTTGAACCCTAGTCATATTAATTTCTGCTCGTTTTGAGTTAACTATGTTATTTATTTTAATTTATGTTTGTTTTGAGTTTCAATTATTTATTGATACCGATTTCTGGTAGTTTTAATGCTTGGTAGATTATTTGATTCTACTTTTGTTCATTTTGATTTAATGGAGTTCTTTAATTTTTTTTTGAAAAACTTATTTTGTGGAAAAAGTTTTTTAATTAATTTTTGTTCGTTTTACATTGACGAAGTCTTTATCAGAGAAGAAGAAAATAATAGTTTTAATCTTTCAGGTTTTCCCTTAAAATTTTTTGTTTGGCCAGCTATTTATATGCTGGAGAAACTATTTCAGCAATTTTTAACAACAAAAACTCTTTTGAAAATCATGACACAAATAGTTGTGTTTCATTTGGTTATATACATTCTGTAGTTTACCTGATAAAAAAAAGTTAATACCATTCTCAAAAGTTTATATTTATGCTCTTCCACAGCCTGGATACACTTACACTTTATTGATTTAGAAACTTTTTAAGAGCAGAAGTAGTAATAGAAGTAACCCTGAAAGTTTCAACTTAATACCCTCAGTCGTTCTTGGTATATTGCTGACATGTCTTATTGGCAACCAGCCTACAAACAGTGTTTTTTTTATTTAATTTTAAAGCAACATTTAATTTTTAAGCATAATTGGCAAATTACATAACTCTAGGGGGTTGACCTACTCAATAACCCTATAGATATAGTTACTAGACCATTCAGCTTTACTGAACAAAATGGCTGTCTTAAAATTCTGATTGGAAGTGTCTGGGAATTCATGGGCTAAAGAGGAGGGCTAATTCTCCCCCAATCACTTTTGACTCTTAAGAAGGCACTAGAACTGTTACTTTTCAATCAACTTAGTACCTTTAAAATATCAAAGATACTACTAGTTATGATAGAGCATCGCTGCCTGTGTTCTTATATGCCCTATATCGCTTATATGCCCTTTTAATACCTGTATGCATATAGGTTTTTCGTTTAATTGAACTTTGTGTCGTTGCCATTAGTGTCGTTAGTTACAGTAACCGTAGAAGCAGCATAAAATGAATACACACAGTGTCTTCTGGCTAGCTCAACATCCAAAACTTATAAAGGTGGAATTTTTAGTGAATATTTCAGTTTGTATGGATGACAACCTGCCATCCGTGTGCAGGTTGTCAAAAGGGCATATCAGCAATATCTTTGGAACAGTTAATTGTTTGAAATTAAAACTTAAAACGCTTGTTGTGGGGGATGTTGAACTAACCAAAAGACAATATTTGCATTATAATAATAAAGCTTTCACTCCTACAACTACTGCTACTATTACTGTTGTTGCTACTGCTACTTTTGCTACTAAAACTAAGACTATTACTATTAACTGTACTCCTACAGCTACTACTATATTTACTCGTGCTACTACTACAACTAATAAACCTAAGGGTATTAAGGCAAAAACCTTGGGCAGTACTGTAACTCTTTTGAAATAAATCGAAATACAATATGCCCATATAGGTTGTCAAGAGGACGTGTTAGTAATGCTTAAGGACCGGTTGATGGTATTAAGTTAGAAATTTAAAGCCCTTACCCCAGGGCTCTGCCAACCTTTGAAGCATTTTTAAGTTCTTTGGACTATTTTAAACAAAATTGCCATCCCACAATTTCAATCAGGTGCATTTGGTGAAGAGGGGTAGTTCGGGACAGGGGATGCTACTTGACCTCCATCACTTTTTGCTCTTAAAGAGGAACTAGAACTTCCAATTTCAACCAAATGAGCCACCTCTTAACTTTATACAACCATCCCTTCCATAAGAACCTTAAATGCCCCAAGGGCATAATTTACAATCCCTCACCCTCGAGCTCTAGTGGTTTGTATCAACCGCAAAAGCCATGTTTTATGATTTTTGGACTGTTTTGAATAAAAGGAGTGTCTCAAAATATCTATTGCATACATCTCAGGGAAACACAACGTGTGTGTGTGTGTGGGGAGGGGGGGTAGCTGTGCTCTGATCACTTTGACTCTTAAAAGGGGCACTAGAACTTATAATTACAAATCTAATGAGTCCCCTCCAGAGCATATACGACCACCCTTTTTATAACAACCATATATGCTCCAAGGACATAACTTACAACCCTTTCCCCGAGAGCTGTAGGGGGCGGGGGGGGGGTTGTCTTCCTCACAGACATAATTTCTGAAACATTCAACTACGATGCATAAAACTGTTATTTCCAAACTTTGATCAGATGTGTTAAGGCAAATGATGAGCTTGGAGGGGAGGGGGCTGTTTGCTCTCAATCACTTTGACTCTTAAAAAGGGCACTAAAACTTCCAATTTCAAATCAAACGATCCCCTCTGATGTTTGTGCGACAGCCAATTCTATAAAAACTTTACATGCCCCCATAAAAATACGTACAACCCTATCCCCAGGGCGCTGAGGGCTGTGTCATCTCTAGAGACTTTGTTATATGTTCTTTGGACTATTTTGAAAAAAATTGCTAATTCATAATATCAATCAGACGCGTTTAGTGAAAGGAGGGATTGCAGGGAGGAGGTGGGGAACTAAATGCCCTCCATCACTTTTTTACGCTTAAAAAGGAACTAGAACTTCCAATTTTCAACCAATTGTGTCTCTTCTTAAGTTAAATAACCATCCCTTCCATAAAATCCTCAAAGACATAATTTCCAGACCTTTCAACTACGTTGAACAAAATGATCAAATCAAAATCTGGATTGGAAGTGTTTGGGAAAATTATGGGTGGGGGGGGATTCTCCCTCCGATTACATTTGAAATTAAAAAGGACAATAGCCCTTCAATTTCTAATCCAATGACCCATATTTGAAGTTTTTACGACAACACTGTCTATAATAACCATATATGCTCCCCAAGGCATAACTTACAATCTTAGTCCTGAGGGCTGTTGGGGGATTGACATAATCATATACATAATTTCTGGACCCTTCAACTACGTTCAAAAAATGCCTATATCAAAACGTTGATCGGAAGTGTTTGGGAAAATTATGGGCGTCGGGGGGGGGGGGGGGGTGCATTCACTCTCCGGTCACTTTTGACTATTAATTAGCGTACTAACCCTCTCCATTCCCAACTGAATGAAACCTTTTTGAAGTTTCTACCACAACGCTTTCTATAAAAACCTTATATGCCCCCAGGGAATAACTTACAACCTTTTCCCTAAGGGCTGTGGGGGGGGGGTATCATCCTCAAAGACATAATTTCCCGAACTCTCAACTACGTTGAACAAAATGGCTATTTCAAAATTTTGATTTAATGTGTTTGGGGAAAGGGTGGGCGTGAGAGGGGAGTTAGTTGCCCTCCAATCACTTTTGACTATTAAAAAGGGTGCTAGCCCTTTGAATTTCCGATCGAATGAGCCCTTTTAAAGTTTCTACGACAGCGTTTCTATAAAACGTTATATGCCCCCAGAGCTTAACTTACAACCCTTGCCCTGATGGCTCTGGGGGGGGGGATATCATCCTCAAAGACATAATTTTTGGATCTTTCAACTACTTTGAACAAAATGGTTATCTCAAAATTTTGATTGGTAGTGTTTGGAGAAACGGGGGGCGTGGAAGGGGTGTTAGTTGCCTTCCAATCACTTTTGTCTATTAAAAAGGACAAAAGCTCTTCCAATTTCCAATCAAATGAGCCCTTTTCGAAGTTTCTACGACAACTATTTCGATACAGAGCACCCTGGTCTAAAAAAAATAAATAAATAAATAATACATTGTGCCAACAACGTTCCTTACTTATAAGCCGCTTATTACGCAATAGGCGGCGCTATTGCACTGCTTATTATATCCACTCAGCTTCACTTGCGATTGAGATTGATATTTGTCCTCACACAGGAAACCAAGAATTTGTTTTAAAACAGACAAATTCAGTGTCTTCAAAAACTATGTTAGAGCAATGTTTAGCCAAACATTTGACAAAATTACATTCAGTAGGCAATCAAACACTGTCTACAGGACATCCACAAGGCCGCTCAAAACTATTACCAAAAGAAAAACAAGAACCACGAAAGAGGAAAGAGGTAAGGAACGACGTTAAAACTTAAAACGAACAGAAATTATTCCGTATATGAAAGGGGCTGTCCCCTTCTCAACGCCTCGCTCTTTACGCTAAGTTTTTTATTGTTTAAAAAAAGACTTGTGAGAAAGTCAAACTTTAGCGTAAAGAGCGAGGCGTTGAGGAGGGGACAGCCCCTTTCATATATATATATATATATATATATATATATATATATATATATATATATATATATATATATATATATATATATATATATATATATATATATATATATATATATATATATATATATATATATATATATATATATATATATATATATATATATATATATATACTGCTGATGCTATTAAGGCTCACCTTATGAAAACTGCCACTATATATACTGCTGATGCTATTAAGGCTCACCTTATGAAAATTGCCACTGAGTGGGGGATCAAGGAAAAGGTTGTTACTGCAGTAACTGATAATGGAGCAAATGTAATTCGGGCCATAAAGGATGCTGCATCCTAAGTAGGTACAGGATGGACACATGTTTCGTGCTTCCCACATACTCTAAATGAGATGTGGGTGGTGCTATTAACGATACCGCTGAATTGTTGCCTCTCGCTCAAAAGGCTAGAAACATTGTCAGCTTTTTCAGACATAGTGTTGTAGCTACCGACAAGTTACACCAGGTTCAAATCTTTATTGATAATGTTTGCACCAAAAAACTATAAGCCCGATGTAACCACTTGATGGAATTCGTTTCTCACAATGTTGCGTAGTCTAAAAGATTTGAGAGAGTCGGTAACAAGCTCGTTTGAGGGAAGACAAGACGAAATGAAATTCAAATTGAACAAATATATTTAAAATTGCTATTTCCCGAATAGGGAAAGCTCTGTGCCACGATTTGTTGATTAATTCACAATGGGCTCTGCCCTTGGGGTCCCTGACGCCTTTACATTCGCTCTGTTGCGCATTTTTGGACTTTGGCTTGCTTTTACTGTTATTTTGCTTGCTGCAAATTTTCCCGGATTCCTGCATACTGCAACTTTCAAATTGCTGAGTGTTCATCAACCCCTTTTTACCCTGCTTTGAAATTTAGTGCTGTGCCTGCTTTTGATTTATTTTTCTTGCTTAATCTTTTATTGACTGAGGGCCCCCCCTCAGCTTGTAGCCTATTTATTTTATTTATTTGACAATTTACTTCTTTTGCGATTTATTTTGTTGTTTTACCTGATTATTTTTAACCCATTGTTTTTTTTTTTTTTTTTTTATGACTTACAGGACAGTTATTATTCCTTTCATCCCTGGCCCAAATACCTCTAGTGATAGGATTTCGGCTTTATGTGTTGAAGGTCCAAATGAGACCACTAGGTTGTTGACATTAGGTAGTAGAACAGCTATTTCCAAAAAACTTTTTGAACAGCTCCAGAATCATGAATAAAGGGGCCCTTACTGTGCAATGTTAGAAAGACTTGGACAAGATGGCTCCGTTGTAATATTAGCTACAAACCAATCAGCAGCTACTGCTATACTTTCAATTTCAGATATAGCAGTAAATGGCTGTAAAGTAAAGCTTGTGCTCGGTCCTAGTTCCAACCCCGCTTTAATCAGAAATATAAAATAAATTGTATATATCTCATTTGAGAAGGTCACCCATCTGGATGACTTTGTCAAGGAGGTTCAAGTGGACAATAGAATAGAACAAGTGACATTGGCCTTTGAAACCCCAAGCCCATCAGTTACCCTCCTGGTTTGCACCTTCAATCAGGATGTTCAGTTCCCTCTGAAAATCTCTGTTTGGGGTGCAACGTATACAGTTAAGTAGTTTATCCCCGGGGCAATACAGTGCTTCAATTGCCAAGGTCTCTCCAATCCAAAACAGTAAAGAAAGATTAGGTACTCAAGTGCCCTAACTGCAGTGGTGACCATGCTGCTAATGCTAGGGAGTGTGCAGTATTCATGGAGGAGAAAGCAATTGTAACCATTTCTTTAACTAATAATTTCCCCTTGAGGACTGCTGCTGAGGTCCTGAAGAAGGGACTTCCAACACAAACAAAACATGCCCCTATGGCCCATAAAGACTCCTTCTCTCCTTTGACACCTAACCACCATTCAGTTGAGGACCTAAACAAGAAGTATATGACCATATTTGAGGGTGTTGCAAGGCAGATGTTGCAAGGCATCTGACACAGATAATAACATCACCTTGCAAACTAGTCTCTAAGATACTGCCAGTTGGTCTTGAAAATGCAGCCCTTAGCCTGACCAATATTGCTGAAAACCTAAACAGAGTTGACTCAAGCCCTACAAACAGTAACGACCCTCCTCAAACCAGCAGCCCTAGCAAAGTTAAAAAAAACATAAAGGAAAGGAAGCTATACCTATCCCAGAGGGTAGTTGTAATAAGCAACAGAGACCCAGGTTAGCCCCCTCAAACACAAATGACTAACTCCCTCTCAGTGTTCCAATTAAACATCCCGGAATTGAACCTAGCTAAAAGAAAAAAACTCCAAAATAGTTTAGTCAGACATGCACCTGATATTTTCCTACTTCAAGAAACTTTCTTAAAACAGGAGAATACTGTCTATGATTTCAAGGGGTACAATATTGCCCGTTTGGACAGAGTCCACAAAGCAAGTGGTAGCCTACTGTTACTTGTGAAAAATGACCTAGCTTTTAGAATACATGACCCCAGTCCACGAAGGGAAATGGAGGTTGGTATAATTGACGTAAAACCACTTGGAAGTGATAAGTGGATTAGTATTGCTAACTGTTATGCTCCAAAGACAAATAAATTATCCCTGAAAAAATTCGAACTGATTGTGAATCCATCTGGTCTTGTGAAAATAATAAGTGGCGACTTTAACTTACACCACAGAATGTGGGACACTGAATCACCAAAAGATTCAATTGCAACCTCTCTAACCAATTACATTCTGGAAGCCGAAAATAAGTTGTCCCTTGGCACCCCCAAATACCTAAATACACGCCTGAACCCTCAAAACGGCAAGTACTCAACCATTGTCCTTACTTTCACATCAACATATATTATAAATAGTGTAGAAATCCAGAAACCCTGTAACTTTGACTCTGACCACGAGTTTATATCATTGACACTAGAGATTAGCCCAATAAGGTCAGGGTATTAACCAGTAAAATTCTGGAAATTCCAGGACAAACACTGGAACTCCTGGAAACAAGACTTAGACCAAAAGGCTTCAGAAATTAAGACAAATGATGAGTCAGTGGAATCGTTATCTAATAAGATTACCTCAGCTGTCATAGCTTCTTCAGAAAGAATATTTGGTTACAAACAACCTCATCCTAAGCGACAAAATTCTACTCCTGGATGGAACAGGAAATGCCAGAAAGCCTACCTAGAGAAGAAAAAAAAGCAAAAAATAATTTCTCTAGGTACCCCTCAATTGAGAATAAAATAGTTTAAGGAAAAGACAGCAGAATTCAAAAAGACACTAAGGACTGAGACACATGATGGATAGAGAAGGCTCGTAGAAGACAAATTTGGTCACAACACCTCTGTTCGAGAGCTATGGAGGAATTTTCAGGTTTTTTGAGGTAAAAAAGAAGAAAACCCATCCCTGCAGTGATATAGATGGGAAGGACTACATAATTTTCAACCTGTTCCCTTTTCTCATTTTAGCTTTCAGGAAGTTAAAGACATTATTTCAAAGCTCCAACCTGGTTCAACTGGCCCTGTGGGAATTCCCAATTTGATGTTGAAAAATTTGCCAGATACATTTGTTGAGCTACTGACAGAGTTATTCAACAGATCTGTCATAGAGTCATCAATACCATCTGAATGGAATAAGGCAACAGTGATCCCAGTTCTCATGGGAGGAAAAGACCCTAAGCTGGTTGATTCATACCGCCCCATATGAATCACCTCTTGTGTTGCAAAACTAATTGAGAGGGTAACAAAACAAAGAATTTTAACTCCATTATCAGACCACATCGAAATTGAACAGCTTGGCTTTCTCCATGGAAGAAGCACCACAGATACCCTAGTTAGACTAGAGCATCTGATAAAACAAATCTTCAAAGAGGAAAAGCAGTTCATGTAATATTTTTAAATATGGAATCAGCATTTGATAGAGTAGATATGAGGCAACTAATCAGAAAGCTATCTGTAACGCACTTACCAGACCTACTGGTAAATTGGATCCACCAATTCTTGATGGGTAGGGAAGTACAGGACTCCTTGAGGGGCTCCTACTCAGAGTTGAAGAGGAAAGCCTATGACATTGGAATCCCTTAAGGGGTGGTTCTAACTCCACTTCTCTTCTCAGTTTATTGTCATGATTTAAACCTGGAACATGTCCTTGGAGCAGAGATTTTTCTGTATGCTGATTATACTGTTGTTGCAGCTGTGGGGAGAGATCCCTTATGCTTACAGTCAGCCTCACAAAAAGATGCTGATATGCTATCAGTTTGGGCAAAAAGTAATAATATGGTTTTCTCAAGCCATAAGTCAGTTAGTGTGTTTTTTTCACAAAATGCATAACCGACCTGCTTTCAAACCACTGGTGAAACTGAATAGACAAGGGATTATGGTTGCAGAACATACATGGTTTCTGGGAGTTGTATTTGACCAGAAACTGACATGGAAATCCCATATGGATGAGCTGATTGACAGTCTCAAACAAAGGTAAAACTTCATTAATTCTCTCTGCCTTGGAAGAAAAGGATCCCCCACAGCCTTTGCTTCAACTATTGTCAAGTCAGTGGGGACATCCAAGATAGACTATGTACCATCTATATATGAATTTGCTAAGCAATGTCTCCTGAAGAAACTTGACACTACCCTCCACGCAGTCTTGCAAAGATCCATTGGTTGCCTGAAATCAACTCCTATTGCCGCTATGTATTGTGAAGCGAGAATCCAGTCAATTTACTCCAGAAGAAAATATCTCCTTGCAAGATATTTTGCTAAGAAGATAAGACTCAAGAATCACATTGTCTACATAGGAATCATTAGCCACCACAAACCCGATTTCCGCCACAAACCAACAGAGATGCCCTCTTTCCAGAGATTCCTTTGCCATCCTGGCATGCAACAGTTCATAGAGAATGGCAAGCTGACTGTTAATTTGGATGATGATTCTCCTAGCACCTACAAAGGAATTGGGGAACTGATTATTCCTAAGATCACCATTGGAAAAAAGGAGGTCCTTCCCCAAGCACTGATAAAAATCATATTCCTAGAAAAGTTGGCAGGATATCAGGACTACATCCAAGTTTACACAGATGGCTTAAAGGCAGAATCAAAATGCAGCTGTGCAGTAGTTATACCCTCCAGAGCTTGTGTCTTTCCTACGTTTACCCCCTACCTGTAAATTTTTTCTGCAGAACTTGTGGCAATTAAGTTTTTTCTTCAAGCCAAACAGAGTTCAAACATCAGAGGTATATTATCCACACTGATTTACTGTCTGCTTTCGATTACCTCTCGTACTAGCAACACCAAGCAAGAAATGTTGCCATCGTCATTGAAAATTCAGTTACACAACTTGCAAGAAAGAGTATATCAATTCTATTTATATGGGTTCTTGTACACTGTGGTATAACAGAATATGAGTTAGCAGACCAGGCTGCAAAACAAGCCTCCCATCTGGGTCTGATCACTCAAACTCCTATTACTGGTCCTGAACTACTGTCTTCAACCAGTTCAAAAATTTTGGAGGAAGAAGACGCTTGCCTCCATTCCTTCCATACCCAGCTTATGGATCTCTATGATTATAAGCAGCCATCAAAAGAAATGTACCTCTTATCTCACATCCTTTCAACTTGTCTGTTTTGTCTCAGATTTGGCCAGACAAAGACAAAATCAACACTATTCCATTGGAAAATGGCCCCTTCCTCGAACTGAGACACATGTTGAGTGTAGGAAGACACACGTCACATCATCTTCAACTGTATAAAATATGAAAAAGAGAGGGAAACGCTAGGGAATAGCTGTGAGAAGGAATTTAAGGCATTCACAATGCGTTCTGTTCTGGGA
This sequence comes from Artemia sp. Qi Xiang Cuo, assembly GCF_049724085.1. Lineage (NCBI taxonomy): Eukaryota > Metazoa > Arthropoda > Branchiopoda > Anostraca > Artemiidae > Artemia > Artemia sp. Qi Xiang Cuo. The sequence goes on from NC_142805.1 coordinate 22,116,400, forward strand.
CATCACACGTCTCCTTCTCGGGCTAGACGACAAAGCACAAACCTTTTAGGTAGATTTGTTAAGACTACTGGTTTGGTTCATTCCCTATAAGATTTTGTTTTTATCCCTATAATATTTGATTTGAGAGTTATGATATTTACTATTTAATTTGTTTTATTATCTTTATCTTATCTGTTAAGATTTTTATATATGTGACAAGTATAATGTAAATCTGTATTATTTATTTTAATGGTGTTGCATGTGTATTTTAATTGATTTATGACAAAGCACAGCTGCATGATTCTGATTCCCGTGTTTCAACGCAGGCAGTTGCTGCAGGTGAATAACCCTACCAATATCAATATAAGTGATACATGATTGGGTTCAGTGAGTATTGACTGATGTGACACCCAAGCAAGCTAGTGATCACAGAAGGCACAGAATAATTGAGTGATACGAAAACATATGACCTATCGGTCAAACGCGTCAAACCCGAACATTGATTCGAAGGAAGATTGGTCCGATGTTTATAGTTTAAAAAATCTTGATGAGAAAATGGCTTTGTTCCACAAAAAGCTAATTGACAAATATCAAATTTGTTTCCCTGAAAAAAAAATTAAATAGTGCTCCAGCGATAAACCCTTTATTAACCAAACTATAAAAACACTAATTAGAACCAAACTGAAGCTTTACAAATATTGCAAACCAGGTGAAGCCAATAAATTAAGAAAATCAAGTAAAAGAGAAATTCGCAAATTGGGAAGATCGTACTACAAAAATAAGGTCGAAGTATTGTTCACTAGTAAACCAAAAAACTGGTATTAAGAGGTTAAAAAGCTATGTGGCAGGAGATTTGAACAGCTTAGCTTCAATCTACCCGAGTCCCCTGATATTACTGCCAATAATCTCAATAAATTCCTCGCTTTCATTGTCCAGAGACTTCCACCACTGTCTGACCAATTACCATCAGGAGCCCTTTCCCCTTCTTTACCCACTGTTTCCCCGTCTGAGATAGAAAGAAGAATTCAAAAACTAAGAAAGACAAGTATTTGTCCTTTGGATATCCCCTTTCCTCTTATTAGTGCCTTCGGTGATTTCTTGTCTAAACCCTTGTCTTTCCTGTTTAACAAAATTACCGAGTCTGGGCAAATGCCTACAATTTGGAAACAGGGTTTCATAACCCCATTGAAAAAAAAAACGGAAAGCCTGGTTTTGAAGGCGTTCGGCCTATAACTCATACTCCTATTTTCGCGAAACTTTATGAAGGATTACTTGCAGATTGGCTAAAGGAAAAAATCCTACCTCTTACTGACTTGAAACAATGTGGGAACCTAAAATCCACCTCTACTTCCCATTACCTCGTTTCTCTTATTGATCACATCGGGAAAACCCTTGAAAAGCCTAATTCCTGGCTAAATTTAATTTCTATTGACCTTCAGAAAGCATTTGACCTTGTTAACCACAATATCTTAATTGAGAAACTTGTCAACGAGTTCAATATTGATCCCTTACTGGTAAAATTAGTTGCCTCCTTCTTAACAAATAAATCGCAAGTTGTCAAATACCAAAACCATTATTCAAATCCTCTCCCTGTCCACAACGGCATACCCCAAGGTACTCTTCTAGGTCCCTTCCTTTTTTCAGTAATGATCAACAGCCTCGCAAGGGAATTTCCTGACGAATGGAAATTTGTTGATGACCTAACGGTTGTTGAAACTTGCTTCAAAAATTTAATAAGAGATCATATGAGTATTCTCAATGAAATTGGAGACGAAGCCTTATACTTAGACATCACATTAAGCCTCTCTAAGTCTATGATAATGCCGATTTGTTTCCTCAAATCCTTGCCCTGTTTTCTTAATCATACCCCTCCTGAAATTTCTGTGTCCTCTTATAAACTACTTGGCGTCACAATTTCTTCCAATTTAAAGTGGGATATCCACGTTAAAGACATCATCCATAGAGCTAATGTGTCTATCGCCCTCCTTAAGCTCCTAAATAAATTCAGCGTCCCCCCTTCCCACTCCTTACGAATTTACACGTCTTTTGTCCGCCAGCATCTCTAATATGCTTGTCCAGTTTGGCGCCCTAGTATCTCTCGCGAAGAATCGGAAAAAATCGAATCAATTCAAAAAAGAGCCTTGCGAATAATTTTCAAAGAAGGCAAGGTGCCATACTCTCTGCTCCTAAAAAAAGCTATTCTGAAAACCCTGGAGCAAAGGAGGGTTTCGTTGTGCCTCCGTTTTGCAAAAAATACCATAATAAACCCTCGGACAGCAAGCATTTTCCACAAACGTCACTCCCCATCCAGATTACAGCCGCCTCCAACTATTGCCGAGCCCATCCCTGCTTTGTCCCCCATTCGCTGCATTACTTCCAGATACGAAAGAACTTTTATCCCCTTCATTACATAAAAAATAAATAAAATGTTTCACTAGTTTCTTCTCCCCCCCCCCCTCTTTTTTTATTAGCTGATGGTACTGCCCAGGTTCTTGCACTCATTTTCTTGCCCCCCCCCCTTTTTTTCTTTTTTTTTTACCAGTTTTTATTGTTTTTAACTCTTTTATTGATTTACTGTAGTTGAATTTTTGACATTTTCTTAGTATCCCTTTTAATTTAAATGTATTTGTCTTGCTCTAAGTTTAGTTTGACCAGTTTTTTAATGCATTTGTATTTCGCTCTAAGTTTCATTCGACCAGTTTTTATCTTTTTATTTTTTTAATTGGCTTTTTGCAGTTTTAATTATTGACTTTTAAATGATTGTTCATTATGGGTTTCTCTATTTTATAGTTGTTCTTTGCATTTTTAGTGTAACTATTTATGTTGTCGACTCCAAAGTCCGAATTCGGCCCTTTGTGGGCTTGTGATAGCGATTTTTTTGAAATAAATATCTTATCTTATCTTACCCCAAACAACAACAACAACAAGCCAGCTTGCGCTTCTGGGTAAAGTGGACCTCATAGTCACTGATAGTTAGTGGGGTGTTATTTCAACCGTGATTGCGGTGCTTACACCCTTTGAAGAGGCAACTATTGACCTCTCATCTAAAATCTATCCCCCATCTCGAAAGTCCTGCCTTTGTCTAAGATTTTGAGACGCCACCTTGTTCAGTTAGATTTTGGGGGATTCTTAGACGTGGCTGATGAGCGATATGTATATGCTGATTATAAGTCCTTATAGTCAATGCAGGACATGCTTCGACAGCAGCCGAATTCATCATGGCTCTGCAAACTTTCAATAGGGAGCCAACAGTTTCAAGAGAAACTTGTCCACTCAAGTAATGGAAGTCTCGTGCTATGGGGTTCCAAAAACACCTGTACAAAGTTGCAATGAAAATCATGTCTGTGCCCACTACGAGAGTCCCTTCTGAAAGAGTCTTTTCCAAGAATTGTCAGATAATCACTGAACGGTGGAACCGACTCTCAGGGAAAACATTGACATGCTGATGTTTTTGAATAGGCAGTAGTTGATTTTTCTCTTTTACTGAGCCCGAATAATTCCAAATCTGGGTTTTTATTATATTCATTTATGCAATCAAAGTTTATTTTTATTGCTTGATTTTATATTATTTTAAATTTGAAAAAAAGTTATACAAATACCCTTTTATTGCCATTTGCAGTACTGAGCTTTGGGAAATCCATGAGATAGCAAAAAACTGATCTGAAATATCGATATCGATATATCGAATATCGAAAGCTAAATATAGATATATCCATATATCGATTAATCAAAATATCGCCCAACACTAGTTTTGATGTCACTAGCATGTTTTTGTTACTCCGAAACATGTAGTCCTTATATCTTGGCTTGTGTGAGTTGAGTTTTTAACATGTATATCTTATCTTTTATGATTTATTATACTAATATTAAAGGGTGAATATTTTACCGCAAAGATGATGATTACGCAATCTATTGCTCTTTTTGTGCTTGGAATATGAAAACTAGCAGATTTGGGCTCTCAGGTTTCTGTTAAGTCGGATTATCATTAGTTGAACTTGTATTGAACAATTATTTATATCCAGCAAAAGAGAATGCTTATGATAAAGATCTGACTTACTTTAATTTGCTGTATTCCCTGCTACCACCATATTGTGAATACTGCACAATTGGTTTGTTCTGACTGCAAGAAAAAAATACTGTGGGAGATATAGCATAACAAAACGAGAAGAAGATATCCGTAAAGAAGATAAAACGAGGATATATCCAGTAGATTTAGCTTAGGTGACCCCTCAAAAACAAAATTATAAGAAAGCTATTTGAAAAAGATGAAGGAAATTCTTGTAAATCCACAAAAATAATAAACTATGTAACATTAACAAGACTTTTTCTTTGAAAAAGAATCAGCAGTCTAAGTATTTCAGATAATCAAATAGCTATATTTTCGGCTTTTCTGGAGGGTAGATGCGATAATATATCAGTACCATACAATGCTGGCAAAGCCAAAATGATTTTTTTTTTTTTTTTTTTTTAACAATTTTGTCCTTAATTTTCGCGGTATTATTGATTAAACACAAACTTACACCTTTTTGTAGACGAAACGAAAGCCACAAAAAGATACACCTTTTTTAGAGGATGCGAAAGCCACGAAAAAAGATATTTTACTTAATGCCGCTATATATTTGGGAACCCGGCTCACTTTATTTCATATAATAACACTACTTTTAATCGTAAATACTTGTACATTATTATTCCTGGATAAATTTAGATTGAAAACTTTAAATGTTAGTCGAGGTCATATGTTTCTCTGTTACGGGAACTCTTAAGAAACAAACACAGGAAGAGAGCACTTTCTTCGGGAAACTATGATATTACTACTACTAACGACTAATTATAACATCAAGGAATAAAGTGCGTACAATCAGTCAGCACCCGACTGCATTCAGAATTGCAATCTTGTTCCCTAAAGCGAAGTTCAAACTTTCCTTCAATGTTTTCTTATACCCCCCTCCCCAATCAAAGTAAACCCTATTTATGACTGGTCCCAAATTGACTATAAAAAAAAACTAAATATTGGTGATCATTCATCATCTTTAAAAACTTACCAATCTTTAAAAAGTGACCAATGGGAGATATACTTCTTCCAAGATTAGTGAAACATCTCATTCTAGGGCATACGCATGTTTGGTTGAAAATGGAGAGCTATGAAAGTAAGTTGATTCTTTGCTACACAAATTTCAATACCTTAGCAAAATCTTTCCCTAAAAATCACTTATAATCTTTTCCTTTTTATGGTATTTTCTACAATATTAACTTTGTTTTTGCTGTGCACAACTTTTGGTTTATTTCTTTACTATTAATTTTTTGTTCAGTTCGTTTCTTTTGGACAATGTTTTACGCATATCTTTGCAGCAAACCAAGCTTGGTGTTTGTAAAACATTCTCTGAAAAAATTGAAGCAAATCCACCCTACCCTTTGGGAAAAGTATACTTTTTTTGTAAATTTTGTTAGTATTTTTATTTATACATTATCACTACGGATAGTTTAGAATCACTTAGGACTTTCGTTCTGTGAAACGCTAATAAAAATAAACGGTTTTTGTTATTATTATTATTGTTAATATATATATATATATTTTTTTTTGACAACATGAGACTGGTATAGCTTATAAAAGTTAACAACTGTAAATTGTGGCTGGATAATACCAAACGTAACCGAAACTCTGCGTTTAAGAAGATAAATAATTTATCATACCCAATCGAAGGCTTGGGGATAGGTGATGCTACTTGTTTTGTTTGATGAGAAGATCCAGCGAAGCGGTTATAGGAAGTTCCAATTAGAGATTTGCTGATGTTCTTCTTTTCGTATCCATTTGTTTCAGAATCTAAAATTTCAGACATATTCAGATTCGCAAAAACTCAGATTAACGGTCAAAGTCACTGTAATTTTTAACAGCAATTAGTAACTTAGCCTTGATTTCATTTGATGAATTGTGGAAATGACGAAAAATTATTGATCAATGAAACTGAGGTCAAATTGTTTTTTTTTTTTTTTTTTTTTTTTTTAACGGAGCGAAGAAAAATTTGGTTTTAAGCTAGCTAATTCGTTTGGTGTTATGTCCGTCAAACTCTTAAGGGAAATGCCGCTTAAAAATTTTGCTTAACCTCGAGTAAAATTTTTTTTGGTAAATTTTGTTATTATTTTTATTTATACATTATCACCCCACTCACTTCGGTGCCTTGAGTGCTTACCATTGTTGAGACACAAGGGTGTCTTGGGGTTGACTAGGAAAAACCACCCCAGGCCTTGTACCAAAGGAAGGCTCTGTGACAGATTTTTATTACAGTCAATTCATCATACAAATATATGGGCCTCTGCAAGAAAACCACAGTTTCGGATTATTTTATTGTTAGAGTGAAATTTTGCGTGGTGAAACTGTTGAACCCGTCCCTCATTAATAAAAATTTTAAATTTATATTTTAGAGCGTTTCTTTGCAACTATACTAACTTCCATAAATGCTCTTAACATGAAATTTTTAGTTTAGAAATACCGTCATTATGACGGTATTTCTAATATACAGTGACATAAATAAAATTGGAAGGCGTAATTATGACGGCGTCATAATTACGCCTTTCAATTTTATTTAGGTCACTGTATATTACCAGTGTTTATACGGGTAGTTTGTATTAGATTGCGTATATACTTTATTGATATTATTATTTTTTCCATATATTTTGGAGGCCAATGAAATGTGTGAATTTTATTGAACTGAATTCGCACCTATTTATTTAAGGTAACTCAAATATTACATAGACGTCTCTAAATGACCTTAACACCTTTAACGAATATAAGCGAAATTACAATAGCCTACGGAACGTGATTTTGTGGCAAATAGGTACTTTACAAGATACTAATGGAACGTTTGTTATCTACCCTTGAGTTCATGGTATTTTACATAAAGAAAATAGTAAAAAGAAATGTCTTATTGAAATCAGGACCGTAATATTTTGAGTTCAGCGCCAAGAAAACACTATTTAGAAACGCTTTCCACTTGCAGGCTGGATTCGCTTTCAAAGTCTTTCAAATTCTTGCATTCTTGCAAATAACGGTCCAGCAGCTTTCCGCTAGTCGTGTACAATGGAAATATGGAAAGTTAAGCCGGATTTGCTTTCCATCTCGGGAAAGAAGGTCTTAACAATGGGACTTAAACCTGTTCTGTCAGCAAATTTTATCGCCGCTATCCACTTAAGTAGTAACTAGAAATAACAATAATTTCACGCCTAAGATTTCTTATTATATAGCTTAAACTACCTTGAACCTTGAACGATTTTTTTTCTAAAAGTCTAAGTTGCGATCTTGAAATAAACAATCAGTGACCAGCATCATAAATTAAAAATGGCCCTATTCTGAAATGGCGGAAGAAAATGAAGAAATGTGGTTAGAGTCTTCCGTAAGATAGGTATAACTGAGGCATTTTTCTTTTCCTTTATTTGGCTTTTTAGGGATAAATCACCACCTTTGGATATAATGCTATGACATTGTAAGATTCATGAATTACTAAACTGAAAAATTTTGAAGTCAATTTGCCAACTTAAAATGAACTTAAAATTTAAAAACAAATCAAAAAAATTAGCTGTATGTTAGGAGATACATCACAATTAAAAATTGAAGTTTAAGTTTTCCCTAAACGGTATTTTTCTCTTGTATTTTTAATTGTTTAAAATCCCACCCCTGGTCATACTTGTAAGACATGATAAGATTTATAAATCTCATGTTTTGGCTGTTAGGTACAGCCAAAACAAACAAACCTTTTTTAAGTCATCTTGTCAGTACAAAATAAATTTCAGGAAACTGAAATAAAAAAAAATCAACTATATGTTAGAATGTGCTTTGGATCTAAATAAAATTTTCATTGGAGGACAATTTTTTAATAAGTCCGGTCAAAAAAATTAACGAAATTTCAGCTGAGAAACTTAGTATTGCCAAGACTTAAACGAAAAATCTATACAGACAGGCTAACTTAAGGATTCTCATTTGTTTTTCGCAATTTAAAAAAAGAGATAATAAATACATAAACTAAAAGGGACAAAAACTACTTACGTTTAGAAAATGGATCTTTTTGCTTCATTGGCTCATCCCAATCCAAAGAGCTTTGGCGTTCTTTCACATCTTTTTTCTCCCTAAAATAGAAAAGATGTGCTTTTTTTTATTTATTTTGGTGGAATAATCTCAATGTACTGCATCCTTTGTTGCATAATTTTGAACAAGACATTTCTGAGGAGTCGCTCTCTGTAAAATAGTTACGTACAGCAGATGGAGCGTGCCAAGCGTGATCGAACTGTGCGAAGCGTTCTGGGAGTTTGTCAAGCGTGGTGGAACTGTGTCAAGCATCACAGAAGTGACACACGCACGGTATTCTGAGACGTACACCAGGATGCGGGAAGTCATCGCCCCCTTAGACATTTCCTTAATTTGTGTTAGTATTAGTCCTAGCAGAAATACCCAAATTCAAAGAGAATTTCTGAGAAAATCAAGTACCCTGTCTTTGGCGTTTGTAATGACAGGGAGTAAACTAGATAAAATCAACGCAAAATATTAACAGGAAGAAGATGACATTTCAATTTGCTTGCTCAAAGATGGAACGTTGTTGAATTTAGCCGAACATTTCTTAACGTTTACTAAATTCCAACACTAAAAGAGAATTTGATACATTTCACGGAACTGGTGGAAATGCTTCGAAAATATCGGCAGATTATTAAAATCCTATGAATTTCATTGAAAAAATCACTTTTTTCGAGGGCCTCAACTGAGGGATGGCAAAGTGAGGGGGTATTTCTACCTTAAAATTTTCCCCCATCCCTAGATTTCAAGACACCTTTTTTGGCTTATTTTTGATTAAGTATTTCCTTTTTATAATTTCATTGAAAAATTAACCCCCCCCCAAGATTAAAAAATCCCCTTCCCCTACATTGTTAGTGAATTGCCATTGCCACCCTTCTGAGAAGGGTCTGTATTTATAGGTCCAAAACCACCTACTTATTCAATGCACGTATTTTTTTACCTAAATCAATACTCGGCTAAAGCGAACAGCAAAATTGACTTCTGATCTCTTAACAATTAAATTGAAAAAAAAAGTTTTTTTTCCGCTGAAAGTAAGGAGCATCATTAAAACTTAAAAAGAACACAAATTTCTACGCATATGAGGTGGGTTGCTCCTTTCTGAAATCCCCTCTTTGCACTTAAGTTTGATCTTTACTCTCAATAATTTAAGAACGACTTCCCAAACATAACGCTACGCTATAAAGTGCTACAGAACTTTAACCTAAACATTAGGGAGTTCTAAACCACTAAACCACTACATCCCAAAAATTTATAGTGGTTTAAAAAAAACTTCTTATTCCATATCAATGGCCCTTGTGTTTGATGGCACTTCTTAAAGAATTTTATGTGTTAGTCTGTAAATGGTAATCTTTGATTTCTATATTGATTTGCGTTACATTTTTATATGTTTTTCTTTGTGATACTCCACGTATTGTACCTCTGTATAGTGTAGGTTAGAAATAAATAATAATAATAATAATAGAAAATAATTTCTGTTCGTCTTAATGTTCAATATTGCTTCTTACGTTCAGTTGAAAAATACTTGTTTTTTCATTTAATTTCTGATCGTTTTTCAAATCATTGTCAGGCCTTACCAAAATATAATATACACGCCAATTTTTGCTGTTATATCATATCTATCAATAATTCAAAATTGAAGGGTAGAGTTTCGCTTTTTCTGTCTTTTCTCCATAAGAATTAAAATTCTGGACAAAATTTAAATATTTAGTAAAAATTCTCCATAGACAGTAGTTTTGTTGAATAAGCCCTTAATGATATTTTCACCACAAAGTTTTGGGTGGACGGAAAGAAGTTTAACCTTTTCATATCTGAAGATGCACCCGCGACAGCTCAAGGCCAGGATTATTGGAGGAGGATGGTGTCTGCTCTCTCGACCAGTATTGCCACCCCTAGTGATATATTACTATTTATAGTGATTGTTTACGTTGCCGCGTGATTTTCTTCTAGCTAGTGATTTATAGTAATTTTTGTTCTAAAATTAGAGATTTTTTCCTAAATCTAATGATTTTTCATGATATAGCGCGTATATTCATGACTCAATCGAATAAACCATACAAGAAGCTACATAATACAAAAAAAACGCAAAATAGTGATTCACTACAGTTCCTAATATGTTCCAGGTTAGTATTCACGCAAAAATAATTAGCGTAAATACGTAAATATTGAATTAGCCTTCGAATTGTGAGGAAACAAATTGGATTCAACTTTGAACTTAATTGGTTTGCAAAAGTGAAATTGTTAGAAAGTAAGATATTGCGAAACATTGAATTGGCTAGGAATTGGTGACGTATAATCCTCTCCTACGTTTGTCAATGAATTCAGTGACCCAGTGGTTATAGAATTTTTACAAGAAACGAAATAACAGAATTTTATTGGATATCCTTTGCTCATTTAACTAAGCCGTAAGTGGTTTTGTAAGACATTTTGTAACCCAAATTAGGCAAACAGGAGGGGCAGTTCCCCCGTCAGAAGTGCCGTTTCACCTGCTGGGAGAGCCTCCCTTAAACTGCGGGAATAAGGTGGACGGGGGATGACACTTCCTTTGTCTTTTGGGGTGATAGCTGGATCAAGAATGACGGAAAAAACTGAGGTTTTAAGCCCGGTGTTAAACTGTATACAGAGGCATGTGGAAAAGAAAACGAATAAGGATATTGTTATCAGGGATTCGAAGTTTTTCTTAAAGGAAGGTCTAAAAGATGCTATTGATACAGGCAAAACAATGCTCGACAAAGACATTAATCAGAGTCGTAGGGGCTCTCACCCGGCTTCTGCCTTTTATGGTGATATATATGAGGTTATGTCAGAAAGGTTCGCAAATGAAGTTCCGACCCCTCGAAGATGTGAGTACGATTGCTGCCTCACGATTGAATGACTGTAAAGCGATGCTAAGTTTTCTTGTAGAGAAGCACGAAACCTCTGCAGTACCTAGCTCAGAGAACCAACCACTAATGTGGCCATCTCTGCCCCGACCAGAAAGGAATATCCCAGTTGTTTTGTCTGCCCGCAATCTTGAGCGTTAATCCTACCAAGTAAAAGGAGTTTTTGAGGAAAATTGGTCCCGCTGATAAAATAGACAGAATCGAGCAACGAACAGACAGGCTGTTTGTACATATGAAAGACGAAACATCCGAAAGTGTGGTCGCCTCCGGGGCCCAAGGCGAGCAAAATATCCTTAGCAAGGTACTGCGTTCAGAATACCTCGGGATCCTTTACGTTGACAAAGATTACGACGTTTCATCTATTTTCAACCTAATTAGCGGTGTTTCCCAAGCCAAGCGCTTTCGAAATTCCTCAGTTGTTCACCTCACGGTCGTTACTAAGATTGACTTCGATCAGGCTCTCAAGTTTGGAATCAAAGTGGGATACACCATGTTTTTTGTGTCAAGGCCCCTTACAAAGCTGCTGCAGTGCTATAAATGTCAAGGTTTCAGTCATCATGCAAACCAGTGTCAGAAGGACACTAAATGTAGCAAGTGTGCCGGTGATCATAGCTACTCCGAGTGCACCTCAGATGTGCTCAAATGTGCCAACTGCGGATCCAACCATGCAAGTAACAGCTTTCGGTGCCCGAACCTGAAAAATGCAGCTCGCGGTACAAATCCAGGTCAAGCTGCGCCGAAGAACTCAAATCGTAAACCAGCTCGATAAATGGCGAAGTACGTGTGTTCTGTCAAAAGATAAACGGTGCTAGAGAAAAAACTAGACATACTTTAAATAGTAAATGGTGCTTTCGATATAATTTGTGTTAATAAGCATCTGCTTAATAAAGATAATGGCACAAGACTGATTACTTCTTCTGATCATCAGTTTTTTGTCCGCCCAGCTAAAAGTACTAGGGCTCGACTATCGGGGGGCTTAATGTTAGCTGTTAGAAATAAGTACAATTGTAATCTGTTTGAGTCTAATGATGTATGACTTGCGGTAGAATTTAGTGGTCTTATTGCTGTTTGTGTTTATATGCCTACCAATTACAGCAATGACCGATCGAGTCAGAAGTTTGCGTCTGCCTGCTCATCATTGTCAACTACTTGAAAGCTTAGCTCTTACCCGTAAAGCTTGTGTTATTATGGGTGATTTTAATACCGACATTAATGATATTACTATTGGTTACTCACAAATGTTAAATGCTACATTGCCGCAAAATTTCTATTGTCTACAGAAAAATAGATCGTTTACCTTTGTACATAATAGTGGTAGCACTTCTGATCTTGATTTCGTGCTTACTGATATAGGGGATATCCAGCGGCAGATAGCTATTATTTCTGACGACTTTCTTTTGAGTGACAATTCGCATCTTGAGTTTCATCTACCATTCAGTTCTTTTGAGACATATGCTCCCTCTACACCCAAGTGGTTCACTAAACAGAACTGGAGTCGTATTGATATATTTACTTAACAGATGCTACTTGATTCGTACTCAGATAAGACAAGGGTTTCATTTCATTCGCTCTCGTGGGTAAAATCTGACCGGCTTCTCCATTTGAATTGTTAATTGCTTGAATCGGTGCATAGTATGAAAACGGTTGCATCCGTTGCAGTTCCGTCAGAAAAAATAAAGCTGAGTACCCGTAAGAGAGGCTGGTCAGACTTTCCTGGTTTGAAGGTTGAAAAGTCTCGCCATGTGTTTGGGAGACAAATTTGGGTTGATTGTGAAAGACCACGTTCAGCATTACTTTTCAAAATTATGAAGTCGAATAAACACAAATATCAAAAGAAGGTGAAATCTTGGAAAAGAATTCGGGTTAAGGAGCTATCGCGGGAAATAAAAAATAATCCTCGTCAGCTGTGGTGAGAAGTGTCTAAGCTTATCCGTTCAATAAATAGATGGTTTGAACATTTTTCTTCAATTTTTGCAGCTGATCCTCAATCATTAGAAAGTAATTTCCGGGACATTCTGATGCAGCATTTTGATCGACTAAACCAATACAGTAGCTGACTTACTATTACCACGTCGTGTGTTGAATCTTTTGTTTGTCCTCTTCCTTTAGGAAAATCAACTGGGACAGATGGCATTCAGCCGGGAATCTGAGGTATAGTACCCCTAAACTGTTTAGTCACATAGCTTTATTGTTCCAAGCAATAGTATCGCAACAGTCTGTCCCACAGGGTTTGTGTCAGGGGGTCGTTACCTGTATACTTAAGAAGGGGAAAGACCTTTAGGATTGTTCTTCGTATAGGCTCATCACTATTTGTTCAGTTCTAGCAAAGTTACTGGAGAAGATACTGTGCCCTATAGTGGCAGCGCGAGCGGACGTGGGTGACAATCAGTTCGGTTTCCGGTCCGGTCTCGGTGTTCAGAATGCACGTGCAATTTTTATTTCAATTGTTGAAAAGTTGTTGAACGAAAAACTCCGTTATTCGTCTGAGCAATAGACATGTCTAAGGCGTTTGATTCTGTCCTACATTTGCATGCAGTCCTCTCACTACTAAGGGCAGGAGTTGATCCCTTTGTCTTTAAATGTCTATGGCAATGGTATCGAAAATCTCAAGTACGAATTCGGTCTACAGGACAGCTTTCTGGACCTATAGAGATACTTAGGGGTGTTAAACAAGGCTCAGTATTTATCCCTGTGATATTTAACAATGCAGTACGTTCTGCGACAAAATCCATGGAAGAATTTTTGATTGGTGGTGAAATTGATGCTAGTCATCTTACACAGATGATCTACTTTTGATAAGTGATAATTTAGAATCTTTGCAGAAAGCTATTAATGCCATGTCGTCTCTACTTGGAGATATTGGGCTAACATTAGAGCCGTCTAAGACAGAATTCGTCGTTTTGAACGACGAAACTTTACCAAATCGTGTTGCTGATGTTTGCGGGAAGACAGTTCTCCAAAAAGATAAGTTTCAGTATCTTGGACTCCGATATGGGAATTATATCAAAGCTGCTAAGTCTTGTGCATTAAAAACGTAAGTTTGATTTCGTTTGTTTTTCTCTCTTCCATAGTTATCACAGTTTAATTTTGTTTTGTAGCGTTGTGTGATTTTTTTCGTTCTTAGAGGATACGTCGACCAAATTTTCACTCTTAGGTTAATAATTGAGAAGTGCCTGAGTTGTCCAACACCTTTGGTCCTTAGTTTTATAGATTATGAGCAAGCGTTCGATTCTGTTGATAGAAGAGCTATAGCAAAGGTTTTATCCTTGTATGGTATACCAGACAAATACATTAAAGTGATTAGTACTATCTACAAGAATAACACGGCTGCAGTTAAAGTAGGAAATGAGGTTAGCAGTTGGTTCTGTATTAAATCAGGAATTAAGCAGGGCTGTGTTCTATCTCCCTTTATATGGATTATTTTGATGAATTTTGTATGAAGGAGCACAGGAAAGGCAATGGGAGACCACGGAATCAAATAGGGAGGAAAAAGTTTCCTGGACTTAGATTATGCAGTTGATCTTAGCATCCTAGATGAAAGTTTGAGCAAAATGAATGAACTTTTGTTTTGAAGTTTTGAATGAGGTTTTGCGAGTTCAGGGTGCTAGAATAGGTTTGAAAATTAATGTTAAGAAGACTAAGTCACTAAGGCTAGGAATAGGTGAAGATGATAAGGTGAAGTTGGGTGATGAAAAGAATGATCAAGTGGGCAGCTTCACTTACCTTGGTAGTATTATTAGTAAAGATGGTGGGAGCAGTGGAGATGTTAAAAGCATAATAACCAAGGCTCAAGGTGTTTTTTCACAATTAAAAAAAGTTTGGAAGAATCGGAAAATAAGTCTGCAAACCAAAATTAGAATATTAAAAGCTACAGTGGTGACAGTAGTCAAATATGACTCTGAAGCATGGGCGCATCGAAAAGCGGATGAAGATTTGCTAGATGTATTCCAGAGAAATTGCTTAACGATTGTTCACGGATACGTGTGCTACTAGCCCCCCTTCCACCTCCTTTTTTTCCCTAAAAATTGTTTGATCAAAAGTTTGAGAAAGCCATTTTCCATAACTAAGTTGAAAGGTTCCATAACTATACTTTTAGATTAAATATGACCCACGCATCCCCTGAGGATAGGTCTGTGGATGAAAGTATGCTAAGGATAATTTACTAAGGATAATGTACAACCTATGAGAATCAGTTTCATTGCCACAAAGAGAAGTAACGGGTGACAGAACGCATTGGATTTGTATAACTTTGGCTATATATTTTCACATGAAGAGGGCGGGCTAGGGTTAGGTTAAGTTATGTTACTTTGCCCCCACACCCCTCTAATGTGCAAATATATAACCCAAATTATATTATTATATAAACTAAAGTATTATATTCTCAGCATATTTTCGCATATTTCTTTAGGATTAACATAACTTTACTTCTCGGGTGTGTTCCGTATAATTAACAAGTATCTCTTTTTTATTGAAGAAGCAATAACATCGATGCTTATTAAAATTTGTGAAGGGTGAAACAATTTTTTTCCACGAAAATATAAAAATGGTACTTTCAAAAATATCGCTGGTGTCCCAGTAATTATGATTAACTAGGGTAAAAAGAAAAGGTTCCATATTTTTGGGGAAAAAACTGGGCTTTTGAATCGAAAAGGAACAAAAATTAAAAATAAAAAGCAAAAATTTTGATTAGATCACCAATAGCCAATTTTCAGTTATCGGGGTAAAAGCCAAGGGTACCAATTCGGGAAAATACAGGGAGGAAGCAAGGATTTTGTTCTATTCTCTGCAAAAAGATGCAAAAAGGCATTTTTCAAAATTTCCAGGGTAGTTTTTGCTTGAGAAAAACAAAACGTCAATCTAAAGATATTTATCCAAATCTAAGGGGATGATTTTTCACCCCTTCCTCTAGGTGTGTCCACTTTTTCTTCCTTTTCAGAAGATTGGGCAAACGTTTTCAGGCTCGTAGCTTTTGACGGGTAAAATTCAAATTAATTAATTGTATATATTTGGAATTGCGAAAACACGAAAATTCAAAATTCCACATTTTTTAAGATGGGAGCGTAAACCTTCTACAACAGTGTTGTATGATATGCCGAATTCAGTTCTATATTTTTCATCGAGATTACTCACTTTGGGGGGGGGGGGCTGTCTTACCCTTTTTCAAAAATGGAGAAAATTTTCTCAGGCTTGTATCTTTTGTCGGGTAACTTGAAACAATGCATTTTATATTGGAATCAACATAAAAATTATTTCTTTTTAGTACATAATGCTATCAGAACTCGTTGCCATAAACTGTTCGTTGCCAAGAACTGTTTGATACATAAAAAATACCCCAGTATTTTCTGAAGGGTCGCTAAAAACAATGTTACTGGTAACAATTGCCTCTGCCTTCCTGGAAAATTCCCTGACAACGATCAGGAACCACAAGCTTGAAACCTCTACGATAGGGTTCTCTGATGGGCTATATTAGGTGGTGTAATTTTTCATCAAGATCACTTTTCCCTTGAAGGAGTGGGGGGTAGGGTTCCCCTTTGCTTTGAAAATAAGGCATATTTTCTCAGGCTCGTAGATATTGATGGGTAACTTTAGACTTGATCAGTTTTATGTATTTCGAATCACCAAAATGTAGATTTTTTTATGTATGTATTGTTATAAAAACTCTTTTTTTTTAAAGTCTCGGTTACTTTTAGCCCTGGTACTCCATTTCCATGGTAACGAACTGTTTGACTCTGAGCTTTTACCGAAAAGCTTTCGTATTGCTCATCTCCACTTCGTATACTTAAATAGGAGGCTACTCGTAATAGTGTATTTAGTAATGTAAAATTACATCGAAAAAGTATCGAAAAGTAGGCATCGCAAGTTAGAGCCAATTGAAGATTAAAAAATTTCTGGTGTTTTTGTAACTCTTCAATTACTCCTGGAATATCTCAGCCAAATAAAAAAGAGAAAAATCTCAAAAAAAAAAAAAAAAATCTACAATTAAGCAAGCCTCCAGAAACTTTTTTTTCAGCTTTAGCAGAGCATATTTGGCTTCAACCAGATAATTTTTGTAAAATTTGATGAAGCCTTAGCTATTTCGAATGATAAGGATTACACCCAATGGGCGAGAGAAGCCATAGAAATTAAAAAACATAGATAGATAGATAGATAGATATTTATTGCAACAAAAGCCTTTTCGGGCCATGGCAAAATAACAAAACAAAAATAAATACAAAAAAAAAAAACAAAAAAAAACAAACATTAAATTACTCACAATTCATCAAAAAAGTTTCTCTATGTGCCATACCCACTCTTACAAATTTACCCAACCTTCTAAAATCATCAAAATTTCTACTTTTTAAAATTTTTTCAAACCAATCCACCCCTCCAAAATCTGTTGAAAACACTTCCCTCCTCAAATTTCTTAACTCCTGGCATGTACCCATTATTTAAGATTTTAAATGATCACCAGGGGACTATTTTACCTGCTAGACCGAAACGATTTGCTTCAGTAATAGCTAACAAAAGGATTATTTCGCAACAGAATAATTAAAGTAATTTACAGATTTTTTATTTTTCCTCAGTTACTCTGGTGTCCTCTCTGAAGTAACCCTATAATAACATATTTTCCCTACCTGTTTCAGTTTGCGCCAATTGTAAATTTTTTTTTTTTTTTTTTGGTGGTGGTTTTATTGGTTTTTAGTTTTATCTTGTTTTTTTTTTTTTTTATCTTTTTATTATTTCGTGTCTTTAGTGCTGAATACTCCTTTTTTTTATAAAGGCGAAATATCCGCGTTGTTTTGAATTTGTGTTTTCTTTTATCTCCACTGGCCAAAGTCTCGTTTGTTTTTTGTTTTTTTTTAGATTTTTCTCTTTGTTGGTTTTTATATATATATATATATATATATATATTTATGTACAAATAACAGTCGTCTGAACATCAATCCTCATGTATTAGCAAGCGATCGAAGTTTAGATCTGAGACGAATGCTGAAGTATGAAAAAAACGACAACTTACGATTTTATCTTATTGAACGCGTTGACACACATGAATGTAGTATCCAAGAAATATAAATTTTTGTTTCCAAATGGAAGTTTGTTGACCTTTGGTATGATTTTCTTGAATGCTTCTTTGTGTGTACCCCTACTGACTGGTTGAACCAGATTTAAATCTATCGTGGATGTAAATTTCCGCAAGTTGCCACAGGCCTCCTGATTGTACAAATGAACCTAAAATAAAAGTGACTAATAAGAAATATATATATATATATATATATATATATATATATATATATATATATATATATATATATATATATATATATATATATATATATATATATAGTACCGGGCCCCGGCACTCGCCATGCGGCTTCTATATAAAAATTCTCACTGTCACTTGTCTCCTAAACGCAGGCAATTTGAGCCTTTTCTTGACGACCTGTCAACGTAATCGACCTTAAATTAGAACTAGTTACATTGTAAAATTACATTTTTTATTGAGACTTTAACTTTTGCCTCGGCTTGTCTTTTGTCATTATAAAAGACGTATCGCCGAACCTTTGTTTCTTTTAATTGTTCAGGTGGTGGGACAAAAACTTCTTTTTCTTCCAACAAGTTATCTAGTCCAGGTTTTTGATTTTTCAATGTGTAGAGAGCATTGACAGCCATGTCGTTTTCTTTTAATTGTTCTGTTAGTGGTACAAGAACTTCTTCTTTTTGCCTCGGCTTGTATTTTGTCTTTATGAAAAAAATATTGACAAACCTTTCTATCTTTTCATTGCTCATATGGTGGGACAAAAAGTTCTTCTTTTTCCAACAATTTATCCAGTCCATACTTTTGATTTTCAAAGGCATAGTATTTATTGATAACCTTATCCATGTAGAAAACCTAAAACCCCATCATCATCGCTATCATTTTCAATTTCTTTGGTTCGTTACACCTCGCCTTATCTTTCGTCAATATGAAATTCTTATCGTCGAACCTTTTTTTTTTTTTTTTAAAGATATGGTAGACATTGATGACCTTATTCATGTCAAAATCCCAAACCCAATAATCATCGCTATCATTCCCAATTTGGACACGTTTTGATTCTCGCTGTCCAGGTGGATTTTCATTGACTCGCGGCTTTTCATTTTCATTTTTGACTCACTCACTTGTTTAGTGTCATATAGACATACGCGTGTTTGTACAAACTAACCGCGTGTTTCTTTGCTCTTCATTTTCATTTTTAACGCGCTGTAATTGTCGTTTTCTCATATCTTCTAACCGCCCGTGTTTTTGCTCTTCATTTTTATTTTTGACACGTTTTTGGATTTTGATTACTTCAGACAATTTAGAAATGGCCTTTGTTTTAGCTTTCCGTATTGGTGTTCTGGCAATTGATGGTCCAGGTTGTCGAATTTCACATCTTATCATGTTTGGTAGTTCAGGTGTTGGTTCCAAAGAATCATCATTTATAATAACTGCAAAAGCAAATTTTCGTTTTTCGGGCCTTCCAACAGACATTATGTTACATAAATAACTTATGCGTTGGAAACTCAACAATCTTATTTATGCTATGCATCACATCATATACTAAAATGCTTATATAATGCAATATATGATATAAGAAATGCTTATATGATGTACTAACATAGTACATGACGTTATTTAAACAATCAAAACTAAGGCTCTTAACAAATTTTCTCAGACTTCTGACCTATCTAGATGGTATTTTTATGCCAGAATATCCCATGATCCCAATACTCCCGAAAAAACAAGGAGCCGTTTTCGAGATCATACATGCATATATACACATATACACAATTATTGCTCACTTATAAAGATAGTATATATATATATATATATTGATCAAAATGTCTTTTATTAGAACTTAAACCACTATCCAAGGAGTCTCTCTAATTCCCTGGCAATTCATTACCACGGACTGTTAAATACACCGGCCACACAAAATTAAGAGTTTCTATTTTAAAAGTATATTAAGTGTTACACAGCTACTTCTACTACTAATAACAACTAACTAGAGCACCATGCCACCCAAGGCCAATGCAGCTGAAAACGCTCCTTCTCCATCCCAGTATATTCAAAGCTTTGCGCCATTCGAAAAAGTTCCAATTCACTTTAAAGATTTTCTTACAACCACTTTCCACCCCATTAAGGGATGACCTACTTTTCGTTTGGCCCTTGATGGCTCGCCAGAGAGGATGATTTTTGGCAATTTGCCCGCGTCCTTCATCCACAGAGCGTGTCCTAGCCATCTCAACTGTTTTTTCATTGTAGCCCTAAAAAATGAGATAGAACCAAATTTGTTGTGAAACTTACTGTTTGAAATGGGGTCAGTCAGACGGATAATCAAAAAAATCCCTAGGCAATTCCTCTGAAATGCCTCTAACAAATCCTCCTCCATCTTTCAAAGCGCCCATATTTCAGAACCATACTTGATCATTGCCATCACTGTAGCCTTCAACATTCTAATCTTTGTTCCAAGACATATCTTCCTACTCTTCCAAACATTTTTCAGTTGTGAAAAAAACATCCTGAGCCTTGTACATTTTCTACTTTTAACATCTTCACTGCATCCACCCTTTTCGCTAATGATACCACCCAACTAAGTGAAGCTATCCATTTCATCGATTTTCTCGTTACCCAACATTACCTATTCACCTTCATTTATTCTAAATCCAAGCAACTTAATCTCCTTAATATCAATTTTCAAACCTATTTCAATATCTTAATAAAATCGCTGATTTTGCAAACAAATTCATATAGGCCACTCAAATCATCAGCTTAATCTGGAGAGAGTCTGAAAGAGTTTTAATCTGGTCTTAATCTGGTCTAAGAGAGTTTCATTTTTCCCAACTAATGTCATTCTCTCCCATAGCCTTTGCTATAATACAAATAGATTCCAGGTTCTCCCATTGCCTTTGCAGTACTCGTTAGGACAAATTCTATCACAATAATTCATATAAAGCGGGATAGAATGCAACCCTACTTACCTGCCGATTGAATACGAACCCAGACTCTCCTAACGGATGAATCAAATTCTTGTTAAAAATCTATAAAACTGAGTACTAGAGGGGTCTGATGACTCATGCACCTCTCAATTCTCAACCTTAGAATCAAAATTTGCTTGGCGCATCCTCTCCCCTCCCTAAAAACACACTGTTCTTCTCTTATAGTTTTATCTACAGCATTCCTAAGTCTAAGAAGTATCATATTTTTAAGTAATTTATTTCTATACCCCTTTTTCAAAAATCATGTGCATAGCCTTCAGTAATTTATCTCTAACTTTGCAACTACCATAAATCCTTTTTTGACTGTTTCTGATTCTTCCTCACAAAATAAATATTTATTTACTTGCAATGTGTCATAAACATTTTAATTCTTTTCTACATAATTTCCAGTAGCTTTGTCACGGTTTAGTACATTCTCAAAATGTTCTCTTTATCTATCTTCAACACTTTCTTTATCACTAATTGAAGCCCCGCTACTATCTTTAAATGAAAATGAAATGCAAATACAACCTGTTACTATTATGCTGTCTGGCATCATCTTCCAGATCTTCAGCAATTTTATCCATGGCATCTACTTAATACCTCCTTGGCTCATATTTTAATGCTTCCTCTACTTTCCTTATATTCCTCTTGTTCTCATATAATCTAGCGCTCGAGTGCTTCTGGCTCAAACCCCTCCTATTTATTCTGCTAAACTTAAAGCATTTTCACCACTATTCCTAGCTGTTTCTTAACCTTCCTCTCTAAGACAATATCTGCTACTTCACAAATTGTTTTCCTAACATTATTCTATCTAATATATTTTCAATATTGTCAAATTTAGACCCCCAGTTTAATACTTAACTGTTTCTAGAAATTTTCTTCAAAATTGCCACCCTGGAGTCTACCGAAGACATAACTTCCTGAGAAGTAATTACCCTTCTTAAATTTCAATTCTAGATTAACCCTATTCAGTACTAGATGGTAATCTTCACTTTTGACATCAATAACAGCCCTCCTATATGCACTAATATCTTGTATTGACCCTGCCAGCCAATAAGTTCGCCGTCTTACCATCATGTGAGTATCATATTAACTTATGGGTCTTTTATGAGGAAATACTGTGTCGGTTATAAATATATTATTATGTTTAAAAAATTGTAGCAATTTATAAACATTACTATTTTTTACTCTTGAACCAAATTTAAAAAAAAGCTAAAATACAATCTTTCCCTATTTCTACAAACCTGTATTAAAATTTTCAAATAAAAATGCAGCGAATTCCATGTTTTAGGCATAAGGCCTAATTGAATGAATTTGGGAGAAAGGTTAGGAAATATTTAAATTTTGAATCGGACGTTAACAAAATATAGTCTTGTACGGAAACACTAAAGGTTGTGTTCAGGACCAGCAAAAAATATATAAGGTAATTCCATAAAATGCCTTGAGTTAAATAAGGGTGTTTGCTCTTCTCATGGCTTCTTATCTCTTGATTTGACTACGTATTGAGAGATTACATATGTCTTGGCATTCAAATCTGTGATAAACATCTAGGAGATATTTATTTTATTGACGAAATTACTTTGATGGAGGCGATCCGAGAAAAAGCCAGTTTATTGGCGTGAAGGTCAACTAAGAAAAAAACAAAACAAGGAGCCCGGCAGCAAGGGACTTACCAGTGGGCATAGTGTTCAGATTAATCAGTAGGGCAGGTACTGGAGCTTAGATACCTTGGAAGTAAAGTAAAAAAAAAACTAAATTCAGCTGAAAAGAGATTGAGTCCAGGGTTGGATAGGCCAGTGTAGCTTTTAATCAAGTAAAGTCAGTCTTAGGACTGAAAGAATGCTTTTTGAAACTAAAATAAGGCTGTTCAGTAACATTTTCCATTCCACCCTCCTCAATTGCACTAAATGCTGTAATTCTAGAGCAGCAGCAAGAAAGAAAGATGCTTGCTGTCGAGAACAATCGTCTTAGTATCTTATTAACTATTAAGTGGAGAGCCTACGGTATCATAGAGAGAGTCCTCTCTACATTGCACCAGTCCCTAGAAACTAATTTCACCCGCCAAAGAATATGGTACCACCTAAAATAAATTGTCGCATTGCGGTACATATACTCCCCAAAATAGCACTGGAGTGGAAGCCACAGATAGCCAAAATAAAAACATGAAAAACACGCTTTGTCACGCTTACCACTAGGACTTAAAACAGATCCTTACAATAGTTCGAATATAAGTAGGAAGACTTTTGAAAAGTAGTACATATGAAGAATGGTTGGCAGGTACTTTTGGATACCCTGGGAGACTATAGTGGCACAAAAGAAACTAAGGTAGGGTAATTTCAAAAAAAAGTTGAGCAAAAATTTTTTAACTTTTTTTTTCGGAATGGTCTCATTTCAAGTTTTTCAAGTCTAAAAATATCATCTTTTCAAACTACAGGCAAATTATTTTCTCAAAACAAATTATCAAACAGAAACTGATTTTCTTGTTTGTACCAAAAGTTTACTGGTGGAAACAAGAAAAGCAGTTTGTGTCACCAACAACACACAGAAACACTTTACATTCAATAAACCACCATCTCGTCTTCGTTTAGCAGCGAGGAAGGCAGAACCTCTTCAAGTTCCTTAGCCCGTGGTATTCGGGTAAGTGAATGACTCCTCTAATTCTCTCAGGCGGTAATTGTCGGCGCTTATTGAAATTAACAGCAAAAACAATTTCACAATCGTCATCTTCCTCAACATAATGCTCCAGTTCCGGCCAGCAGAGAAGGTGCTCTGTAACGTAAAGACGGTACAAGATAAGTTTTTTCAAGCTTGGCCTGCTATATTCCTCAATAGCATGTATCTCGATGAGAGCGTTTGAGTATGCAGCATCAATAAAATGACGAAGGAATCATACGGTCCATTTTCTAGTTCTGGAAGTGAATCGGTAATAACCGATCATACAGTCAACCATGTCCACTCCACCCGTTTATTTTTTGTAGTCAGCTACAGACCTTGGGCAAGAGGTTATTATCCATTTCCCCTGCTTTTTTGCCCATCTTTACACTGTTGGCTCTTCTTCCACTGTCTTGTAATTCGAGCTTAGTGTCACAATTCTGTATCAAAGTATTCCGTAATGACTAGATTCCGGTGTTCTAGCAAAAATGCAACCCTCAACCCTCTCCCTTTCTTCTTCATTTTTTTTCTGGCTTAAGAGATAGGGTCTCTTTTCCAAATCTATTTCGCGTTATTGTGCCATTTGCATTTATCTGTATTTTGTACAGAAGGCTGAGTAGTTCTATTGAGCTGAAAAATGGATCAAAGTAGAGGCAAGATCTGGGTGGGAGGGTTTGAAGCCCTTCGAATTAGCCAAGACATAGTTTTTAAAACCGACGGGGTATTAGGCTAATTGGGTAAATACTGCTTTAACGAAGTTTCCCCGTAAAATCGTATTATCTGGTCATCAGTTGAACAATTTTGTCCCTCGGGAAAGAAAGGCAAACGGTACGGATACGGTCGATAATTGACTGAACTCTCCACAACTAATTGTTCTTTCTAATGTCGTCAGGAATTTCCTCGTCTACAATGAATTTCGGATCGCTTCTTAGAGTGAAGAAACGGCCTTTTCCAATGTTTTCTGCTATCTGTTTTACACGGTACTGCACCTTCCAATACATTTCAATTTGAGGATATTTGAAAGTGAACATCAATATTACAAATCCAAAAAATATCGTAAGTTCTTCACCAGTGACAATCAGGCTCTTGGAGAAGATTTTTGATAAGTGTAGTTAGTGGCATATGCCATATCATTGAAAAATGACTGGGGGAAGTACTGTGTGAAAAACTATTCAGGTTTCCAATCAAAATTGTCAGTAAAGATAGCTCGATCTTTTACTGGACCCTAGTGAATCTGAAACTTTGTGCTTTCCCTCTATTTCATCAATTTTAGTCGTCTCATAGGTTGGTATAATATCCGAGCCCGCTCGGCTAGAGGTATTTCATCTTCAAAATCAGACTTAGTCTCGGATAGTTCCTCATCGATGATATTTTCATCGCCTGGAAGAAAGGTGCGGTTAGGATCTTCATCTGCACTTGTATCTTCAATCTCTATATCGTGGGGCTCAAAGATATTTTCATCACTTTTAGCTTCAGAAAGGTCCTCAACATCAGCAGGTACGATGATTGCCAAGGCATCAGACATGGTAACTACCAGAGTAAACATGGTTTTTAACTTTTGAAGGTGACCATAAGCGTAAGTAAGGAAAACACATTAAAAATAGGAAGTTCTTCTATTGTGTCAACTTTTATCTTTCTAACTTAAAAATACTTGATTGAGAGCCGATGTCCACAGGAATGGACATTTAAATTTAGTCGCACACCAGTAGATGCTGTAATGGATATAGGTGGTAAAATCCCTCCTAAAATGATGTTGTAATCCTTTATAGGAAGCTTACTTTTTCCATGCTCCACCTTTCATTCAAAGAAAAATTAGGAATTTTCTTACCCCTTGTTCTCCTGCTCTTCTTCTTTTTCGAGCTTTTCTCCGTTTCTTTAATACAAAAACAGCTCTCCAACTACCAATAACAAGCTGAGAAAAATCATAGATGGCAAGCCAGATACGCTGACTCCAACTGTGGTACGTATATGACGTTCCAATCAATAACTACTACGCTAAAAAACTAAATGTATGTCGACCCAGAGGGACAAGGGACTTCAGGAGGTTACGATTCTTCAGGAGGTATTTGAGTTTATTTCTGATTTTTTTTATATATATCTTGAGTTGCACATCCATTGTGACCTTATTCTTTTAGATTTCATTATGAAAGATTCATTAGGATTACTTAGCTTCATTTGTTTCATTTAATAGCTTTAATTTCCATTTCTTTAATATTTACACAGGTTATGCTTTCTTTTCACTCAATACATCCCTAATACTGAATTCCTACAAAAACAGTTAATATACTAATGATGAAAATTACGGATTTACCAAACAAATAAGAAAATCTAGCTGAAAATGTGAATGAATGGCCTTACTTCAAAACAAGGAAGACATTAAAATTTTAAAAGATCCTTAACATGTTAAAATCACAAACTCAAGGGATTATCTTACCTGCTGGCAAAAGTATATTAGCGTTTGTTGTTTTTCTTGTCGGTAGAGCATTAACTGTTGAAACATCGACCTCTTTTTCCACTTTCTGAAATAATACTGAATAATATTCACGGCTTCCTCTTCGATTGTAGCTAAAACAAGAAGAAAATTGCAAATAAATCCGCATAGTTGAAAAAATAAGTATCTTTAGTGGGTTTAATTTTGTTTTTAGTTAAGATGCGAATTTTCTGTGAAGAATGATGACTAGGGCGTATTTACTTGTTGGTTGGTTTTGTTTGTTCAATTGTTTTCTTTCAAGGGTGATTGTATCGAGCCAAAACTTTTAAGAGAAGACTCATTCAAATGGTAATTCAAAGCTCTAGGGCCCCTTTTTAAGTAGCAAAAAAGATTGCATATTATGGATCAGAAAAAGCCCTAACAAAATTTTCAAGTCTCTATCGACGGAAATAATAGATTTGAAATAACAGATAGACACACGAGTACGTGTATCTTTATGCTTTTTTTTTAAGTCAGGGATGATCGTGGTCAAACCACCGGATATAAAATTTTGAGAAGCTTTCACTTGAGCAGAGAGTGAGAGCCAAAAGTGACCTGAAGTTGGTGTTGCCACTTCTACGCTATTTTGACCTTAGGCAAGTAACGACGGAAAATGGTGTAACATCGAAATGTCAGTGTAGTCATTTTGATCAAAAAGGCCAAAACAATAAAAATAATTACATCACCAAATACAATATGACCTATCGAGCTCTGAGAGGAGGCCTCAAAGTTTTGAATACTACCAATTTCGTATACAAAGATTCAAATATAAATTTTTGGAGAAAGGCAGGCTGAAAGGATGTTACGATTTTTTTTTTATTCTAGGTCTTTGAAAGGACAGTTTGGGAAACAACCCTAACTTATGTAAATTACTAATTTCCAACTAGAAACACTTTTCTAAACTAAAATACACGACTAGCCCCACTTGTTAAAACCAATTTAGCTAGGAAAACTCATTTCAATAGTACATTGAAGAAGATAGAAGACACATTTTCGTACACACCCTATCTCTACTACAAATTAAACAAAAAAAACAGTTTTTTCAACTGTAAGTAAGGAGCAACATTAAAACTTAAAACAAATAGAAATTATTATGTATATAAATAGGGTTGCCCCTCCTCATCACCTCGCTCTTTACGCTAAAGTTTGAACTTTGTCCCAATTCTTTAAGAATGACTCCTGAAATACAAGAGCCGTTTAATTAGACCAATATGACGCTTTTTTAGAAGTATTAAAAACTTAAGCGTAAAGAGCAAGGTATCGAGGATGGGTCAACCCCTTCTATATACATAATAATTTTTGTTTGTTTTAAGTTTTAATGTTACTCCTTACTTTCAGTTGAAAAAACTTGTATTTTATTTAATTTCTGATCGTTTTATAGATAATTGCGGGAAATCTGGCCCCACTTCTACGGAGAAACCCCCTCCTCACGAAAATATCCCCTAGACAGTTTCATTCCGGTGAAAATTTTTCTCGGACAATTACTCTTAACCACTACGCGCGTAGAATCGAGACGAAAAAGAGAAAGCAAAACATACAAAAAGAATTTTTATAAAATTCTGGCAAACTCCCCCAGTGTACAATCTCCCGTGACAAGTTCACCCCCTGGAAATTTCCCTCCCCTTGAAAAATTCCCCCAAGGTAAAACACCTAGCAGAAAATGTGTCTCCCCCCCCCCGAAAATGTATGCCTACATTCCAATAACAAATGCTCTGCGCAAACAATGAACAAGTTTTATAACTTAAAGACCTTCCCTTTGGGGCTGTAGGGAGGGGGGTCATGTTATAGCCAAAGCCATAATTATTGGGCTTTTTAACTATGATGAACAAAATGGCTATCTCAAAATTTTGATTGGACGATTTTGGGTAAAAAAAAGGGGGCGGGGAAGGGGGCCTAGTTGCCCTTGAATTGTCTTTTTCACAGAAGGGGCACTAGGACTTTTAATTTCAATTCGAATGACCCTCCTCCCGATATCCTAGGAGCACTGGGTCGATACAATCACACTGCAAAAAAAACACATCCGTGATCTTTCTTCTGGCGAAAAATACAAAATTCCATATTTTTACAGATAGAAGCTTGAAAACTATACAGTCGGCTTCTCTGATACGCTGAATTTGATGGTGTGAGTTTCATTAAGATCATTTGACGTTTAAGGGGTATTTTCCCCTTTTTCAAAAATCAGGAAAATTTTCTCAAGCTCGTAACCTTTTATAGGTAAGACAAAACTTAATTAAATTTATATATTTTATCAGCATATAAAGTCCATTCTTCTGATATATTTTATGGTATCAAAATCCCGTTTTTTAGAGTTTCTGTTACTATTGCGCCGGTTCGCTCCTTACTTACAGTTCGTTCCCACGAACTGTTATAAAAATAAAAAATTGAAGGGATTAAACATTTAGGTTGGCAAGAAAGTGTCGATGGCTAATCTGTTGCTCGGCTGAATTAGCCATTGATACTCTCTTGCCAAGCTTAATATTTATCCCCTATGAATTTGTTTTTGTTCTAGCTGGGTATGCCATTTATCTTCTTCTACATACACTGCAGAAATGTGTTTCCCAAGCATAATTGCATTTAGGAAGTAGCAATTCCATCAATAGTCTTTATAATTGTTAGCAATGCCAATCAATAGGTCCTCTATTTTCCTCTATATTCCATTTTCTATTTTTCTCAGTTTTCAATATTTCCTTTCTTCTATTTTCCTCTAGATATATATTCTTCTAAATTTATCCTCTAGATTCAGGAATGTATTCTTCTGAGTACCAAAATTAGCAATCTGCATCACCGTTCAAGTTTCTTGAGCACAAAAATTAGTAAGCTATTTCCCTGACTTAAAATCTAGGGAGGCTCGACCTGAGTATCAGAGAGCAGACTTAAATTTCAACGACTTATACCCTTTTCCCGATAAGTTTTTTTCTGGGCAATTGCTATCCTGCCCCTACATTTACAATAAAGAAATGCAAAATTTATTACCTGATCCAAAATGAGATTTCTCAATGAGTGGTTTATATTCTTTTCTAGCTTGGTAACCGCGAAAACCTGGAATAAATAAAAATATGAGCTAGGAAGTGGGAAATAATAGAACTATGGTCCTCTGATGGTGCAAATCTAAAGGCCTTTCTTATTTAGGAAGCCTCATTTCAGTTCATTCCTTGCTTTCTACGTTTTATTGAGGAACGGCGTTATCTTTCGTTGACTAAAAGGAGGTTGGTAAATTCCTCTTATAACGTTCGTAGTGATACAACCGAATAAAAGACAAACACGGCCAGTAACAACCAAAAATATTAGCCCGAAATTCCTAAAAACGGTATCAGATCGAAACAAAAAGTATACTAGTAGAATTGCCTTGTTCAAAAGCATATTGCAGGAAACTTACAGTCCCTTGGCTTGAACAACGAGAATAATCCATTAGCTTGAAAAACAACGAAACTGGATGAAACCACGAAATTCTGCATCGGAAGCATCTTTATACCCTTGTTTCCTCCTCCAAAGCTAGCTGGGAACTGGATAACCATGCAGAGCTGTTTTAGGACAAATTTTAAAGGTAGTTACTATATCTAGTGCCTTCGGTGTTTAACAAAAACAATATTGAAAATAAAATCAATTTTAGGGCAAACTGAATTTTCGTATACAAGAACGTGGTTGTAGCGGAAGCCACATTCTAGTAAAAGAAGAACACCGCCCATAGAAACCAGAAAAATTAAACTGAATGCCCTAAGAATGGTGTCAGATCGAAAAAAATTTACGCCATTAGAATTGACTTGGTCAAAAAACACTATACAGGAAACGTCCAATCCCTGGGCTTGAACAACAAGGAAAACCCTTTGGCTTGAAAAACAAGGAAAGTGGCTGTAACCACGAAATTGTGCATAGGAAGCATTTTTTTCTGTTTTTCCTCCTCCACATCCAGCGGGGTCCTGAAACATCATAGAGAACAGTTTAACGACTCATTTTAAAGGAAACTATTATGTCTACTCGTTTTTGTAGTTACCTTGTAATAATGTTTAAAGTAAAATCTACTTTTTTACGATAAACTGCAATTTCGTATACAACATGATGAATGACGCCATAACTATAGTTTAACTTATGATGATACATAATTTAGATATTTCACAGGGTATGAGCAATGGAAAATGTGTTGTTGTTACTGAGTTAATTATAAACGTTATTGAAGAAAAAATAATTCTTGATGGATAGCTGGAAAGGAATTTTTTGGTATAAATAACGTCTTGCAAATTTACACAAGGTAATGAATCAATCCAAACAGCTAAAGCTTAACCCTTGACAGGCCACTATATGAACGAATACCAGGAAAAATCTACAACGCTTCCCATGTAATCTCTAGGTCAGACTATTGACGAAAAATTTTATTTTTGCATGATTTATTCAAAATTGTCAATTTTAGACCATGTTGTAAAAATACGACATTAGCCTCTCGAATATATAAAAATGGGGCATTTTCACTTGGTGTGGAAGGCTTTAAAACAATTGTTTTTGGCAGTAAGGCACAGTGGAAGGTCACATTTTTCGCATTCAAAAGTGGTATATTCCGATTTGCACTCTTTGCAGCGGCTCTGCTTTTCAGTCTTTTTTGGCCAGTGATCAAGTCCATCGGCTTGAGCAGATATTGCCGGTCGGATTCGATTGCGACTTCGAATGGGGCTGGGGCTGGGACTATCTTCAACATCTGCGGATGGTCTACCATGTTTACGTTGGGGTATCACACGCGCCGAGGCATACAACCCTGCAGCAACTTCAGACCTGAAGGCTCTCAAGATCATCGGTTCGTCTGTCCTTGAAGTCAGTACTTTGACGTCTGACCTGAAAAGAAGCCAGCTATTGCAGACTGCTGTGTCAATAAGCCACCAGAAGATTCTCATATACCATTTTCGTGTCCGAAGATTAGTTCGGCACATCTCCGCCAGCATGTCTGCTAAATCTACGCCACCCATATGAAGGTTGTACTCATAAACAATGGCTGGCTTTGAAACTTAAACCCTGGATTTATCCTTAACGTTCCAGCGTCTGCACGTATCCTGTGGCGTTATTCCTGCATACGTTGAAGCCAAGCAAACCGTGTTGTTATCTAACCATTTCACTACAAAAACGCCAGAATGAATGTCAGTCCTGTAATCTGATGTTCCTCTCTCTTGTTTCTTCATTTCACCAACTATGAGGAGTGGGCAGCTCTTTAGTCACACTTTGTTCAATGTACCAATACAAGGAAATTCTTTAATTTTGAGCAAACTCATTAGTTTCAAGCTCAAAGACAAACTGACAAAGTAAATCTTGCAGTTCATTTTCTTTGGTAAAGTACTCATCAGACATAGAACTATGTTGCCTCCGACTCCAATCTGGCTTTATGTCATCTTCATCAAGAGTGTCCTTCCCTTGATAAACTTCAAAATCATATACAAAACCTGGCACATCAGCTCTTGTGAACACTTTTAGTCCCCACTTCGTCGGCTTTTTCGGTAGATATTGTCTCAAGTTGCTTCGCCCCTTGAAAGGAATCATTTGCTCGTCAATTGTATGGTGTTCTTCGGGGCTGACTTCAAGAAACTTGGAACGGATATGACTCAGGACGGGTCGAATCTTGTATAGCTTGTCAAATCCTTGTTCTCCAGGTTTCTTAGCTTTATTGTTGTCGTTGAAATGAAGAAAACGTTTGATCTTGTCAAACCTTTGTCGGCCCATCTTGTCGGCAATTTGAGGGTTTCTGGTGGCTGCTTCCCAGTGCATTCAATAATAGGGAACTTTTATCACTCCAAATAATAGAATAATGCTCATGAAAACTTTTAGCTCTTCGGCAGTGAGGCAGAGGTTGCATCCCTCAGTTTGAAGTGCAAAGACGTTACTTTGTTCAACTATCAGCTCAAGAAGTTCATCGTCAAAGAATTTTTGGAAGTATTTCAGTGGAGTCTCCAAGATGCCTGGAACTTGGCGAGGCTCTCCTTTCCAAGACAGATCAACTTTTTCTATCTCTGGTTTTCTCCAGTCGAATTTTTCTTGGACTTTCGATTTCTTCTTTGATTTTCCAGTACTTGTTGTTACCGGTTGCTGTTGCTGACTGGAGGGTGGAGTTTCCCCCGAGTCATCGTCACTGGGTTCAGTGTTAGCCTCCACGTCATCCTGTTCCAAGAAGAAGTGGAGATTGTCCAGTAGAGGCAACAAGTCTGCATCAGGATCATCGATAAGATCTTCTGGAGACAGGAAGTCTGGATCATTGTCATCATCATCGTCGGACAAATCAGACAACATGTCTTCTCGAATGTCAAAAATATACTTGGCCGCCTATTCTGCGTCAATTCGGCGATTTTGAGCTCGTTTTCTTAGTCTGTCGTAAGATTCCGCCATCTAGAAAGAAAACAAAAATTAGACATATGAAACACCCTGTCTACTCAATGATCCACCATTCCTGAGGGGTGCTTTGAGCTACTATGTAGGAGGGACTCCTCCTACAGAATAGCTGATGTAAAATTATATTGTTTTCTTCACCCTTTTTATTTTCTTACTTAGTTGTTTGTTTCATAATTTTGAGCCACGATCGTCCGATGTTGTATTTTTACAACAGGAGGAAGTTTATCTTGCTACTGCTCCAAATTCTTGCTTATTTCGTGAATTTCAACTACAGTAATTCTAAACGGTATATATTTTATACGCATATGACATGCAAGGAATCTCCTACCTTTTCGTTTTGTTTCCAGTTTCTAGCTTAGAAATTGCCTACCTTTTTATTCGTTTTTCTTATCCCTTGGTTTGGTGACTCACTGTTTAGGCCACATGTCACACAGCAGCTCCCCGAAGGTATCAATCGACTGCCATCTTTCAGCCCCAACGAAAGATGTTGATAAAAGCAGTATTTTTTCACAGCAAGATGGCAGTCCAAGCTCGAAAAGTACAGATTTGTTTTTTTACAACAATTGCCTGTGTAGGGTTAAGGCTTGGGCTTGGGAACATTGTGAAAGGTATTGATGAAGGAAAATGAATCACAAAGATAACTTCCTGGTTGGAAGAGATATGACAACGAGAATCACAACAAATCATAAATGAAAATGGCTTGAACAACCAGGAAAATCATAGGAATCTTCATCAATGGCTTCTTTTTACTTATTCACAGCTAGTTAGTTTAAAGACAGGTCAAGATCTTAAACACTGTAAAAATTAGGTCAATTACACAGGTTTATATCTCGCCAATCAAGGTTAAATTCAAGAAATACAAAACCCATCTAAAAGCTATTCCATCTTTAAAGAAATATCAAACAGTTCATGGTAACGAGCTGTAAGTAAGGAGCGACCCGGCTCAATAGTAACCGAAACTCTAAAAACAGGAATTTTGACACCCATAGATACATCAATAGAATCAAATTGTAATGCTGATTTAAAATATATAAGTTTCATTAAGTTTAATGTTACCCATCAAATGTTACGTGCCTGAGAAAATTTGCCTTATTTTTGAAAAAGGGGGAAACGCCCCCAAGAAGTCATAGAACTTTAATGAAAATCACACCATCGGATTCAGCGTATCACAAAACCCTGCGGCGGAAGTTTCAAGCTCCTATCTGCAAAAATTTGGAATTTTGTATTTTTTGTCAGAAGAAAGATCCCGGATGCGTGTTTGTTTGTTTTGTTGTTTTTTTTTTACAGGGGTGATCGTATCGATCCAGTGGTCCTAGAATATCGTAAGAGGGCTCATCTGAACGGAAATTAAAAGTTTTAATGCCCTTTTTAAGTGACCCAAAAAATTGGAGGGCAACTTGGCCCCCTCCCACGCTCATTTTTTTCCCAAAGTCACCCAATCAAAATGTTGAGATAGCCATTTTGCTCAGCATAGTCGAAAATCTAATAAATATGTCTTTGAGGATGACTTAGTCCCCCACAGTTCCCGGGGGAAGGGCTGGAAGCTATGAAATTTGCCCATTGTTTACATATAGTATTGGTTAATGGGAAGTATAAAGACGCTTCAGGAGGTATTTTTTCTGATGGGAGAGAGGGGTGTCGGAGGAGGGGCTTACGGGGAAGGATCCTTCAATGGAGGATGTTTCCTTGGGGGAAGGGACGTTTCTATGAAGGGGGCGCTGGATTTCCCAACATTATTTGAAAAACAATCAGAAATTAAATATAAAAAACTAGTTTTTTCAACTGAAAATAAGGAACAACATTAAAACTTAAAACAAAGAGAAGTTTTTAAGTATATGAGGGGGTTCGCCCCCTCATATACGTAATCAATACCTCGCCCTTTTCGCTAAAGTTTTTTTAGTACTTTCAAAAGAGCTATCTATTCTAATTAACCGGCCTTTGTGATTCAGGGGTTTGTGATTCGAACAAAATTCCAACTTCCGGGTAATGAGCAAGGTATTGACTAGTGGGGGAACTACCTAATATACGTAAAAAAACATATGCGAATATAGAAATTCGTTACGTAAGTTAATTCGTAAGTTACGTCAGAACAAAATTTCGAGGAAGCCATTTAGCCAAAAAAGTTAAATTAATATGCAAATTTCGTTTTAATTATTCATGTATGGTGAGCCAAACCCATAGCTGCATTAATTCAAAAACGTCCAGAAATTAAATAAAAAAAAACAAGTTTTTTTAACTGAAAGAAAGGAGCGACATTACAACTTAAAACGAACAGAAAATATTCCGTATATGAAAGGGGCTGTCCCCTCCTCAATGCCTCGCTCTTTTCGCTAAAGTTTGAATCTGTCACGCAAATTTATTTTTTAAACAATAAAAAACTTTAGCGTAAAGAGCGAGGTATTGAGGAGGGGACAGCCCCTTTCATATACGGAATAATTTCTGTTCGTTTTAAGTTTTAATGTCGCCCCTTACTTTTAGTTTAAAAAAAACTTGTTTTTTTTTTAATCAATGTAAGGAGGCATAAGGATTGTTTTTTTTTATATTAAGAAATGGGCTACCTCAATCAAAAGCTCGGAAAAATAACTTAAATTGACTTTTCACTGTGTTTCCCAATTTTACTGCATACAACCTTTGTCTATGAAGCATTCAGGAAGAAATATCATTTCTTGACATGTATTTTGTCACAATTTCCGTTTTATTTTAATATTTCGGTTGCTAATGGTTACATTCGGTTCTTGACTAATAATGCAACTACAATTATCCACTCACAACAATCACAAAGTGGGATGTCCATCCCCGAGTCCAGAGACCTTGTCCAGGCTTTTACCAAAACACCAATAGCAAAGTCACAAAGGAAATTTAGATTTGTCTTTTTTATTTATTATGTTAAACTTTTAATGGTTATTATGTAGTTTATAGCTCTTTTGACCAGTCAACTTCTAGGTGCTATTCATTCCGAACAAATAATCGAGTATGATTGTTTTTACTAAATCTATGAGACCCAGAGACGGTACTGTGTAGGTAATGTCCTGACATGATACATCATCAACCCTAAAATACCTTATTGTGCAGTGGCTATAGAACTCTCTTTCTGACCAGGAAGACTGAAGTTCGAGTCACTATATAGTAATGATTAATTTCATTGTAAGTTGTTGTGAAAAGGTGAGGGTACATCGTTCATTAACCTTATTCCACGATCCGTTATTAAACAACTTCACTAATTCCCAGTACTGAGCTGAGGGTCTTTTAAACATCGCACAAATTGTCTCGTGGTTTCCTCAGCTCTTAATTATATTAAGTTTTTTATCTACATACAGTTACAAATATTATACATACACGTACAGTTACATATACAGTTACACATACATACAGTTACATATATTATACATACAGTTAAATATTTTAACCTCGTAGCATTAAAATGTTGCATGTTAGCTTTGGGGATTTTGCATTATCAAAATTAGAGCTTTCTGCTACAAAAGATCTCGTGACTTTACTGCCTGATTCCCTGTAGTTCAGATTTCACTATTCCAAATAAGAAAAATCCATAGATTTTGGAAGTAAAGAACGAACTTTATTCAATAGTAACAGAAAATTTTTAATGAAATGCAATTTTTGAAAAAAAAAATTAAATCATCATGGACATGATGATACAACCCACCTATCTTTTGACAAGATTACATAGAGAAGCAAAAATCTTCTTGAAAAGTTGCTTTTCCAGGGCACTGTACCGTATTTGACTGAATTAGCATCCTGATTCCCTGTAATTTGTCTTCTCAAAACTAAGAAAACCCACAGGCTTTTTCTTGTGAGTTACAGTAAAGATCGAACCCTAGGCCATGGTAACTGAATATTAAAATAAATAATCATATGCACGAACGCTTATCTTATGAAAAGACAATATAACACGAGCAGCTTTTGAAAAGTTTCTTTTCTGGGTTATGTTGCAATATTTGACTGACTTCACTCCCTACTCCCTATGATTCGCATTTTACTCTTCCACAAAAGGCTTTTTCCTGTGTGTAACTAATCTGAACATCTAAAGCAAATCTAGTACAGAATAAACCACGAGTATAGTGAAGAATAAATCGCAAGTCTAGGAAAAGACAAACCACAAATTTAATGAAGAATAAATCAAAAGTCTAGGAAAAGAAAAATCACGAATCTAGTAGGGAATAAAACAAGAATCTAGTAAAGAAAAAACATTAATCAATAACAAATTATTTTAAAGACCAAACTATTGCCCATAGTAACTGAAATACTAAAATAAAACTAGAAAATACTAATGTGGCCCATAGTAACAAAACAATGGCCTGTAAACTCTAAAATTTGTGTCATATTGATTATAGTAAAGGATGGACTCTAGCCCATATTAACGGAAATATTAAAATTAATCATCATATGCATAATGATACAACACACTTATCTTTTAAAAAGATAATATAACAGAAACATCTTTAGAAAAGTTGCTTATCTGGGGCATGGTGCCGTATTTGACTGACTTCGATGCCTGATTCTCTTTGGTTCGTCTTCTACTATTCTAACTAAGAAAAGGCCATATTTTTTTCCGTCTGTAATTATTTAAAAAAAGCAAAGAACGTCATTTAAACTTAAAAAAAAAACAGTTTTGAATATTTAGGTGTGTTTGATATTTCCAGTAAAGGCCTGATGAACCGGTAGCTGGTAATGGTCAACTTTCCTTTTTCCTTTTTCTATGCAGGACTGGTGTTGAGGAGAACATATCCTGCTAGTCTAGAATATTACCAGGATTTTATTAATGATTGAGTAATTCCCTGCAAGCAAGTTGAGGAGAAAAAATGAAAACTAGCTGCTGTTGCAAGTTCTTGTCGTCCCTGATCTTTCTTACACAGGGAGGGAATCAGTCATAAATAAAATAATTAAAGTTTGCCAATTCCTTTATAGTTAACTAAAGTTAAGTATAAGCAAATTGAATTCGAAGCTGTTATTTTTCTCACATCTTCACCACCATTCCTTGAAAATAAAAGTAATTAGATCGAACTTAAGCAATTTCAAATGAAATTTTAAGCAAAAAGTAAGTGAACCGACTCAAAGAATAAGAAGCAATCAATTGAGATAAGATAATTCATGATTTCGCAGAGGCTAAAGTAAGAAAACTCATATTGAAGTAAATTGAAAGTTTTTTTAATAACTTAAAATTTGTTAATAAATGAATGTTTTGTTAAAGTTTGCGCTGAAAATTCATGGAAGGCAGGAAGGTCCTAATCAAGATTTTACACCGGATGCCAGAGAGGCGAGAACTGCGCCTGCCGTTAGACAATACTACCATAAACTACTTTGTGGTTTTTGTAAAAACTTCTCTTTTTTATAATGTCAACGAAGATAAGCAATAGAAAATGAAAACTAAGGATGAATATGCAAATGAAGTACACAATTTTGAAGATGAATATTGCGATTGTTGTCAAATATAATGAGTGGTGCCATTTGAAAAATGAGAATTATTGGTATTTTCACTAAACTGACAAAAAACATGGCCCATTTTTTTCCAAAAAATAATTTTGCACCCCTACCTACACTTCCATAAATTGAAGCCACTGAAGATAAGTATACTAAATGTATATAATCATCTGAATAAATATAACGTTTTTAAAATTTGAACTTATGTAAACTATGTACATAAAAACACAGTAGTACAACTTTAGACCCCAGAAGCCAAGGTTGTATGAAATTAGAAAAAAAAGATAAAAATAAGGCTTGGCAATAATTAGGGAACGTTAAATAAACATAATCAAAAACTCTAGGCATAGACACGAAAAACAACTATGGGGAACATCGATGGCCAATAACAGAATAAACGGAAAAATAACTGTGAATGTATAATAACATTTCAAATCGGGGGAAAAGGAAGAAAATAACAAGGAATAGAAAACTTAAATTGAACAATCAAGAATCATTAGGCCTAATTCATTGATCTAAAACAAAACAAATAAATAAACCGTATAGAGAGTAATAAACATACTTAACTAAGAATAAAACCTTAGACAAAGTTGGACCGTACACCTTAAATTGGACATAGACAAAAAGTTAGTTACATAACAAAAAATTTCAATTTCTATGTTACTTATTCTGTATCAAAAGCTTTTATCTAAACTATTCAAACTTCTTGGGTATTGAAGAGTACCAATAACCCTTAACTAATCTAGTTGGAGTAGTTAAGCAGCATTAATTGGCCATTCTTGAAATTTCAACACATCCTGGAAATTTCAACCAACATTTGAATATGGAAATTCAATAGGTCATGAATTTGACGAAAGTGTATTTGCTATTCAAAATGACGAAGGAACCAACTGAGCCAGAGAATCCTCTTTAATCGATTTTGTGTTCTTTTTTTTGTTCCGTCAATACCTTTCTGAGTATTGTTATTCAGATTTTTTTGTCACAGGATATCCAGATTTCCGTCCCTCGGCATCAAAGTCAGCGATAACAAACTACCAGTTAATTAAAAATAAAAACATTTACAGAAATAACCATAAACTTGGAAAGCCAATTTTCCAAAAACATATAAATATATAAATCATCTTAAAATGATAGATATATAAGCAAAAAGCGGACAGCTGTGAGGCTAAATTCATTGTTTAGATAGTGTCTTCGTTTACAGGCACTTATGAATCTTCTTATTATGAATATTCAAACAGGTTCTCTCTCTCTCTCTCAGTCTCACTGTCTCTCTCTCTTTCTATCGCTCTCCCTTACACTCGCAGTCTCTTTCTTGTTCAATGTTTATATTTCCATCCATCTCTGAGTGGCTCTTTACAAGTTTTTGTTTTATCATAGATAGCATCCACAGTTAGATGAAGCAAATGGACCTTACACACTTTTCTATTGAAGAAAATCAAATTTTATTGGTAAAATCTTAGATGGGAAGTAATATTATCTCCCAGGTTGTGTTTCCCGGTCCCAAAGTCTATTTTATTCACAGCACTCTCAAATATCGAAATGTGTTTCAAATGAAAAGAGGCTCTGTCAAACTATTTAGAACAAAATATTAACGACGTTTACTATGAGAATTAAGTAGTAAATAAAATAACACCTAGAGCTAAATGTCATATAATTTGGTTGCTAAAATTCACTAGTAAGAAGAATAAAATTCTAGTGGAAAACCAATTTGGGTTCAGAAAAGGGCTATCTACAGATATGAGTATATACCATCTTTTGAATTCGGGGACTTTACGTTCCTTCAGGTTTTTCTGTTAGGTAAACAGGTCATTACACTCTTTGTCAAGAGGATTTCACGTGTAATTAAAGAATGAGATGATTGCATCAACAGTACAAAGAATAAGCTCAGATACTTAATAGATTTGAAGTTTACAAGAGACATTGCTAGAGAGTATTCAATAGCTTAATTGAAAAGTAACGATAGAATGACATTGTGACTTGACCTAGCTTTACCTCGCCGATGTGATCTGTATAATATATAAGTAACGTTTGAAAAATATTGTCAATTTAAAAAGAAATGGCTGAAAAGTGTTTTGAGGGGGATGGGTTGCATAGAGGGGTGACTTGCATGAGGGTTCAGTTAAAGGGGATCCAGTGGCCTTGGGGGTGGTGGTTATACCCGGGTTCAGTGACAAGGGGATTCAGGTGCACGGTGGGTACCCCTTTTTTTCGAACATTGGGCTCCCTGTTTTCAAAATCCCTTTTTCTTCTGTGGCTTGGAGCATTTGTGTCAACAATACAAAGAATAATCTCAGATACTTAATAGATTTTAAGTTTACAAGAGACATTGCTAGAAAGTATTCAATAGCTTAATTGAAAAGTAACGATAGAATGACATTGTGACTTAACCTAGCTATACCTCGCCGATGTGATCTGTATAATACATAAGTAACGTTTGAAAAATATTGTCAATTTAAAAAGAAATGGCTGAAAAGTGTTTTGAGGGGGATGGGTTGCATAGAGGGGTGACTTGCACGAGGGTTCAGTTAAAGGGGATACAGTTGCACGGGGGTTTCGGTTATACACGGGTTCAGTTACACGGGGAGTCAGTTGCACGGGGGGTATCCCTTTTTTTCGAAAATCGGGCTCCCTGTTTTCAAAATCCCTTTTTCTTCTGAGGCTTGGAGCATTTGCATCAACAATACAAAGAATAAGCTCAGATACTTAATAGATTTGACGTTTACAAGAGACATTGCTAGAAAGTATTCAATAGCTTAATTGAAAAGTAACGATAGAATGACATTGTGACTTGACCTAGCTTTAGATAGATAGATAATTTAATACGAAATATCACAAAACGGATAAATAGTCGCATTTACAAAAAAAGTTATGAAAACTATTTGTTGTAATTTTCAGTGAAGTATTGTCGGAATGAATTTTTGTAGCGTTTCGTGGCACTTGGATTGCTTGGTTGTAGTTGGTTTGTGTGGCGGGTCTTTGGTCGGTTATCTTGTCTGATATCAGGTGGGAGAAGGTCGCGGTGTTTGGGGGAAGTCAAGATGGACTGGCCAAAGCTCATGAGGAGCTCGTGTCTTCTTTGTTCAAGTGTTGTGAGTTCTAGCTTCGCCAGACATTCCTCATAGGGCAATTGGCTGTCTCCTAGAATGATGCGCAAGGCTCTCTTTTGAATTGTTTCGAGCTTATTGCTCTGCTCTTTTGTGAGACCAGGATGCCAGACAGGGCAGGCATATTCTAGGATTGGTCGCATGCGGCTCCTATAGTAGGTGACCAGGGCATTTTTGCTGAGTTGAAAGCGACGTAGCTTTGTCAGTGACCTAAGCAGAGGCATAGCCTGGGACAGCAAGTGATTTAAGTGGTCATCCCAAGTCAGTTTATCATTGAAGATAACACCCAGGATCTTCATTTTGTGAACTGCCGGTATGCCGACGTCAGGCAAGGCCGGTACGCTGTGCTTTAAGAAGGAAATTCTCATTATTGCCGACTTGGTCCTGTTGATGCTGAGTTTTCTTTCTAGGTAGTCCCGTTCGAGCTTCACGACCATTTCTTCTAGGTTAAGGATTTCACACAGTCTTTGTAGCAGCATCATTGTTAGGTCGTCTGCGAACTTCGCTCTGTCTCTGTGCCATTTAGCTATCGTGTTGCAAAGCAACAGGAAAAGGGTCGGACCTATTTTTGTTCCTTGAGGAATTCCACATGTAAGGTCTGTAGAGTCTGACAGTTCGCCTTTG
Source organism: Artemia sp. Qi Xiang Cuo (assembly GCF_049724085.1). Classification (NCBI taxonomy): domain Eukaryota; kingdom Metazoa; phylum Arthropoda; class Branchiopoda; order Anostraca; family Artemiidae; genus Artemia; species Artemia sp. Qi Xiang Cuo. Next base: position 22,157,941 of record NC_142805.1, read on the forward strand.
TACCTTGTTTTTTGCTTCCGTTTTGAAAGGAAGCTTTCTACTATCTTTCTCAGGAATTCGTGAAAATTGGTCATGGACTGTAGAATCTCCTCGTGGCTAGACGTATCGAACGCTTTCCTGACGTCCCCTTGAAGGAGGTCAACAAATGCCTCGTCAACTTCTAGGTGACTTAGGATAGTCTCGACGATCTGGATAAGGTAGTGACTTGTACTGCACCCTCTTTGGAAGCCATACTGCCGGGAGTCAATTACTTCGCTGAGTTCCTCCAGAAGCCATCTGTTTATGAAAGTTTCGAATACTTTCGAGAGTAGCGGAGTGAGTGAGATCGGTCGGAGGTCTCCAAGTTCTTTGGGGTTTGTGACTTTGGGAACAGGGATTACGACTGCCTCCTTGAGCGGCTCAGGAAACGTCCCTGTTATCAGTGACTGGTTGATGATGGCAGCTATAGGCTCTGATAGGTAAGGAGCGTTTTCTTTGAACAAAATTGACGGTGGATCCGCTGGGTGAGTGGCTTTCCGCGCAGGAATCTTTTCTAGGACCCTGCACACTTCAATAGGCAGAACGACTGGAATCTCAGATATCTTGGCGCTGAATGCACTCGTTTCGGCTGAAGGGTTGGATCTGCAGATTTTGGCAAACCACTCATTGAGATCATTTGCAGTGACCTGTTCACCTTTATCTTTTTGTATGTGAAAGGTCGTCGGGCGCTGGGGGCTTATTAAATCTCTAATTGTCTTTTGGAATGAGCGGGAGTCGGAGTTTACTGTTTTAGAGAGCTTTTCCCCATATGCTTTCTCAGCTTTCCTACATTCGTACACCACGGTGTTCCTCATTTTTTTCCAGCGCTCTCTGTTGCCTGAGGCGTGCAGTTTATTACGCTTCCTGATGAGTTTCTTGATCTCTTGTGTGACCCATGGTTTGTCCGTAGAAGAGCGTTTGACACGTTTCTCTGGGAAGCATGAGTGGTAAGCGCTGGTTATCTCGGAATTTAAGAGTCCAACCATCTGGTTAACGTCAGATAATCTGTACAGTTGGTACCAGTTTTTATTTACGCACCATTTAGAGAATTCTTCTTTTCCTGGTGTAGTCAGAGGTCGGCAGACGAATGTTTCCTTGGTAGCCGTTGGCTTGGTTCCTTTGGGCTTCCACAGTACAGAGAAATGTGCGCTCCTTCCGAGGCTGGGGCTCGATTCGGGATCGTGGTAGAATTCTCCCACATCTGTGAAGATGAGGTCGATAGTTGATTTTTCCGTAGTAAGAATTTTTACTACCTGCTTCAGATCAAGAGATTGACTGATCCAGCGCCTGTCCAGATCATTAAAGTCGCCAAGCAATACTATACCGCTATTAGGATACATGCATCGAATATCGTCGATAGACTTTTGGAGGTGGTTGATTAGGGTTTTGCGGTAAGCGGCTCGCGGTGGAAAATAGAGGACTCCGAAAGTTATTGACGAAAACGCTCTTGGCAGTACTTTGGGTTTGATTTTCACCCAGAGCAGCTCATAGGTATCTGTGTGTTCAGCGAATGTCAAAACTTCGTGTTCGATATCTGCATTTATGTAAACACCCACTCCACCGCCATGTGCTATAACGTTGCCATCTTTATCCTTGCGATTTTTTGTGTAAAGGTCATAGCCTGGAATACTAGCAGTCGATGGGGTAGCGGACCAAGTTTCTGTGACACAGCATACCTCAACCCTCTCACATTTCAGTCGAACGCTAAGTTCTGTGATTTTGTGGCAGAGTGACTGGGCGTTAACAAGCATGACTCTTGGGAGGTCAAAAGGATTGCTTTGCTGAGTTTTAGGAGGTCGAGTTGGTATTCTGGTCTTTTGTTGCTATTGTTGCCCTTGACCTGAGGAGGCCTCCTCATTCCGGTCATGGGCAGAGCTTTTGGCTCTCTTGAGCCTTCTTTTCTCGGCCTGAGACTGGAGCTGGAGTGGGGTGAGATCAGGGCCTATGTAGATGTCGCGGCGGGTGAAGGCGTCATCAGAGGTTCTCAGGTTCCGAGCGTTTTTCAGGATGTTATTTCGTTTCACAAAGGTTGAAGTGTCTTCTCTGAGCTTGACGAGTAGTTTTCTTGGTCTGCCGTTGTCGCTTGGTCTTCCAAGGCGCCTAGTCTCAACTATATCCCCCGTTTCCAGGGTAGCTCCCAAATCGTTGGTTCGGCAAAGGCCAAGAGCTATCTGTGCGTCTGGAGTTTCAGACTCTGGGACCCCTGATATAACTATATTGAATCGCTTTGCTTCTCGCAGTTGTTTTTCTTTTTCTGCTCGTAGGAGGGTTTCAACGGTAGTGTTTGCGGAAGGCGCTGGGCTGGGTGTATTTTGTCTAGAGTCTGTGGTTCCATGTTGTGCTACACGGGAGTACAGTGCTTGATCGCCTGGGAATGGATTTTGATTTCGCTGTTCAGGTATTCTGCAATCCGTTAGGAGTCTGACTTGCAGTTGCAGTTGAGCTACCTTTCGCTTGGAGCAGGACGAACACTCGTATCTGAAGAGGCTTAACTGTGGGTCATGGAGTTTTATCGCCAGGACAATATCGGAGTGGATCCCGCGGCAGGAGGCATGCTCCCACTCATTGCAGAAAAAACAGCAAAAGGATGTACTGGCTTCGGCCTGGGTATGACAATAGTTGCAAGTTTCGCTGTGTGACTCAGTTCCGTTAGGAGTAGCATTTGGGGCAGAGGCCGTAGGAAGGGGTGCATTGAGAGTTCCTCGAACTTGCGTGGGCCTACTTTCCCTGATAATCAGGGGTTCGTCGTTGACTGGAGGCGGGGTTTGGTCCGAAGACGGGGCGTTGCAGTTTTCTCCTCTGGCTTTTGGATTCCCTAGGTTTTGTTGTTTTTGGCTGTTCGGTGTTCCCACTGCTGCTGTTTTGGGTGTGTTGGCAGCTTCCTTGCATCGATTACATTGCCACTTTCCAGACGATTTTTCTGCTTCTTTGCTGTACGTGCCTGATACACAGGGAAAGTGAAACCATTTCGTGCAGGTACGGCATTGGAGTCCGCCCTGAGCTCGTGTTACGTTCTTTTTGCATCTGGGACAAGGGTCACCAGCCATTTACAGACAGTATTTTTGTCAGATGTACAAGGATTGAATGCTCGGAGCGTACGTCGATCACCGGGAGCAAGGGAAGCGTCGAGACCTGCTCACCTGTTCCCTGCAATTTAAGGCTAATTAACCGGCAGGTACCAATACGGCGCTTCCGGAAGGTTCTCTCCCCTCTTCTGCTTGGTCCCAAGCGATCTAAGCAGTCCACAGGACTTCACTTATTCAGAAGAATATACACACGCCGATTTTTACCTTTTTTTGCGCCCGAAAACCAGACTCACAAACAAGAATGGCAACGCTGCGCGGCCAAAAATCACGCAATCAGCGCGTGCGCATCCAATAGACACACCGGATTCTTAAAAAAATGGCTCTTCTTAACTGGAAAAAAACTATTCACTTACTTGGAAAATCACAATTATAAAACTGGTTTCAAAAATATCCCAAAAAAATACCAAAATCTTATTCAAAACTAGTGAAATGACAAAATATATTTTCCTTATTTGTTTCACCCAGGGTTGCCACCTTTATGTTTACCTCGCCGATGTGATCTGTATAATACATAAGTAACGTTTGAAAAATATTGTCAATTTAAAAAGAAATGGCTGAAAAGTGTTTTGAGGGGGATGGGTTGCATAGAGGGGTGACTTGCACGAGGGTTCAGTTAAAGGGGATACAGTTGCACGAGGGGTTTCGGTTATACACGGGTTCAGTTACAAGGGGATTCAGTTGCACGGGGGGTATCCCTTTTTTTCGAAAATCGGGCTCCCTGTTTTCAAAACTCCTTTTTCTTGTGAGGCTTGGAGCATTTGTGTCAACAATACAAAGAATAAGCTCAGATACTTAATAGATTTGACGTTTACAAGAGACATTGCTAGAGAGTATTCAATAGCTTAATTGAAAAGTAACGATAGAATGACATTATGACTTGACCTAGCTTTACCTCGCCGATGTGATCTGTATAATACATAAGTAACGTTTGAAAAATATTGTCAATTTAACAATAAACGGATTAAACTTTTGTTGAGGGGGATGGGTTTAAGCGAGGGGTGACTTAACGGAGGGTTCCGTTCCAGGAGAGCCAGGGTCAGGAAATTAGTCGAGTATGCACGGGTTCAGTTAACAGTGTGTTCAGTTGCATGGTGGGTCCCCCTTTTTTCGAAAATCGGGCTCCCTGTTTTCAAAATCCCTTTTTCTTCTGAGGCTTGGAGCATTTGTGTCAACAATACAAAGAATAAGCTCAGATACTTAATAGATTTGACGTTTACAAGAGACATTGCTAGAGAGTATTCAATAGCTTAATTGAAAAGTAACGAAAGAATGACATTGTGACTTGACCCAGCTTTACCTCGCCGATGTGATCTGTATAATACATAAGTAACGTTTGAAAAATATTGTCAATTTAAAAAGAAATGGCTGAAAAGCGTGCGGAGGGGGCGGGGGTGCAGAGCGGGGTGACGTTCCCGAGGGGACAGGGCCCGAAGCGCCCGGGACCCGGAGGGTGGCAGTACGCCCCGGGGTCCGGGACCCGGGGCGTCACGTTCAAGGGGTGTATGCTTTTTTTTTAGAAATCGGGCTCCATGTTTTCAAATCCCTTTTTATTCTGAGACATGGCATCGTTGGTGGATAGATACTAAACTTAATGAAATTTAGCACGGAGGTTCAGTTGTACAGGTTTTCAGTTATACAGGGGTTCAGTTACATGGGGGGTTCCTTGTGTTAAAAAATTAGTTTTTGTATCTTTTAAAAGAACTTTACGGGGATTGAGAGACTCAGATGCCTAATTCCGTGTGATTTTTCTTTACTTGATGGCCATTAAAAACGAAATTTTTGTGTTAAATAAGTAGTTTTTGTATCTTTTAAACGAGCTTTACGGGGATTGAGAGACTCAGTTGCCTAATTCAGTGTGATTTTTCTTTACTTGATAGTCATTAAAAACGAAATTTTTGTGTTAAATACTTATTTGTGGATTCTGAATATGGATATAAACAACATCAGTCACTATTTATAGTTGAATAGGATATGGTTGAACAAATCGTCAAATCGTCAAAAAACCTACTTGATCTAATGAAGTGGAACATAAACTCACCAAACTGAAAAGATAAATGTAATAATTAACAATAATTAAGTAGATCATGGTTTAATATAAATAAAATTGCTTTTTACTACTACAGATTGCCAAGCAGTAAGAGGAAATTACAATTCTTACTTTTGGTTCAAAAACTCTTTTTTTTTATTCAATTTTTGATTGTTTTCCAAATCATACCCAGGCCTAACTGAGATATTATTTGAAGTATCGGTCCCTTAAATCCTTGGTTAATTGCTTTTTAAAATATTTAAATCAGTAATTGCACGTTTATTAATACATCCTATGTTTAAATTTGCAATTTCAATTTTGTATAAAATTTGAATATACGTAAAAAATTGGCGATGAATAGTAACTTTGGAATACTTTGGAATAAATTTCAAAATTCTGAGTTTGGAATAACTTTGGATAAAAAATGGAATTCTATTTTATTCTGTTAGAACTATTTTGGATTTGTGTTAACTATTTTTTTTATTTTTAAGAATAATTTATTGTTTTGTAAGAAATAATTTGGATTTCTTACAACATTTTATATTTTTTAAGAATTATTTCTGTTTCGTAAGAATAATTATTCTGTTAGTACTATTTTGGATTTGTCTAAAGTATTTTTGTATTTCGTAAGAATGATTTTTGTTTTTTAAGAACTATTTTTGGAATTTGTTTGAACTTTCTGTATTCTGTAAGAACTACTTTCGGTGTTGTTAGAATTTTCGGGCTTTGTGACAAGTATTTCATATTTTGCAGAAAGCTATTTTTAATTCTGTTAAAACTATTTTGGATTTGTGTAAAGGATTTTTTCTATTTTGAAGAATAGTTTTTGTTGTTTAAGAACTATTTTCAATTTTCTTACAACTTTTTGTATTTTGCAAGAATTGTTTCTGCCTTGTAAGAATTATTTTTGGAATAAGTTTGAATTTTTTGTATGCTATAATAACTATTTGGGAATGTTGTTAGAAAATTTAGTGTCTTGAAGCAAGTATTTGGTATTTTGCATCAAGTATTTTATATTCTGTTAGAACTATTGTGGATTTGTGTAAAGTATTTTTGTATTTATTACGAATAATTTTTGTTTTGTAAGAACTATTTTGGATTTCTTAAAACTTTTTGTATTTTTTAAGAATTTTTTGTAAGAACTGCTTTGGATTTCGTATTCAATTAGAACTATTTGGGATGTTGTTAGAATTTTCATATTTTGAAGCAAGTGTTTTGTATTATGTAGCAAATGTTTTTAATCTGTGAACTATTTTTTTTATTCTGTTAGAACTATTTTGGATTTGTCTAAAGTATTTTTGTATTTTGTAAGAACTATTTCCGGATTTTTCTGAACTTTTTGTATTCTGTAAGAACTGTTTTCGATGTTTTTGAAATTTTTGCTATTTTTGAAAAGCATTTTATATTTTGTAGTAACTATTTTTTATTCTGCTAGTACTATTTTGGATTCGTTTAAAATATTTTTTCTATTTTGTAAAAAGAATTTTTGTTTTGTAAAAAGTATTTTGGATTTTTTATAACTTATTTTATTTTGTAAGAATTATTTATGTTCAGTAAAAATTGTTTTTATAACATGTTTGAAATTTTGTATTCAATTAAAACTATTTAGGATGTTGTTAGAATTTTCATATTTTGAAGCAAATGTTTCATAGAGACACACACAAATAAATACACAAACACACACACACACACAAACAAAAAAAAAAAAACACACACACACACAAACACACACACAAAAACTCAAAAACAAAAAAAAACAAACAATAACTCAAAAAAAAAAAAAAACACACCAACTAACACTCACTCACACACACACACAAACACACACACACACATTCACATACACAAACATAAACACATACATACACACACACACAGAGACAACATCCACACAGAGATGACACACACACACACACACACACACAGAGACGAAAAATTCAAAGTGACGACTTACACATAGAGATGACACACACACACAGAGACGACAAACACACACACACACACAAACAAACAAACACACACAAACACACACACACACACACACACACACACACACACACATAGACGACACACACACAGAGATGACACACACAAAGAGACGACTTACACAGAGAGACGACACATACACACAGAGACCACAAACACACAGAGACGACACACAGAGAGAGACGACACGCAAACAGAGACGACAAACACACAGAGAAAACACACACACAGACATGAAACACACAAAGCGACGACACACGCACAGAGAGGACAAAACACACAGAAACGACACACACACACACACACACACACACACACATACACAGATACGACACACACATAGAGACAACAAAAACACTGAGACGACACACACAAACAGAGACGACCACACAAAGAGAGACGACACTCACACAGAGATGACAAACACACAGAGAAAACACACACACAGATACGAAACATCCACAGAGAGGAAACAAGCACAGAGACGACACACACACACACACAGAGTCCACACGAACAGAGAGAGGACACACACACAGAGACTACAGAAACAAAGATACACAGCGAGACACACACCGAGATTAAACAAACAACGAGACTACACAAGCATAGAGATGACCAAACACACAGAAACGACACACACACACACACACAGACGACACACACATAGAGACAACACAGACAAAGATATTACAGACACACATATACAAAAAACAAACAGAGAAGACACACGCACACACACACACAAACACAGATTCAACACAAACACAGAGACAACACACACAAAGAGACGACACACACACAGAGAGGACAAACACACAGAAACGACACATGCACAGAGTCAACACACAGAGTCAACACACACAGAGAGACGAGACACACACACACACACAGAAATGACAAATACACATAGAGATGACACACACAAAGAGACGTCACACACACACACAAAGATACGAAACACACATAGGGGCGACACACACATAGAGACAACACACACACACACTTTAAACGACACAAAAACAGATTCATAGTGAGAGAGACACAAAGAGACTAATCACACACAGAGAGGACAAACACACACAAACGACACATTCACAGAGACGATACACACACACAGAGTAAACACACAGAGAGAGACTAGACACACACACACACAGATATGACAAATAAACAGAGAGATGAGACATACAAAGAGAACTCACACACACACACACACACACACACACACACACACACAAACGAAACACACACAGGAACGACACACACATAGAGACAACACACACACACACACACACAACACACACAGAGAGCACACAAGCACAGAGACCACACACACACACACACAGTCCACTCAAACAGAGAGACAGAGACAAACACACACAGAGACAACACACACACACACAGACGAAACACCCACAGAGAGGACACATGCACAGAGACGACACACACACACACAGAGTCCACTCAAACAGAGAGAGGACAAACACACAGAGACGACAGACACAAAGAGACGAATCACTTGCCTTTCCTTGGCACCTTTCCAAACGAGCGGTGAGTCCCCACTGAGTCCTACAAATTGCAAAAAAGTGACCGGCACGAAAACTCCACGTTTTCAACCAGACTGGTTTTTTGACACGACACACAAACAGAGTCATAGTGAGAGAGATATCCAAAAAGTTGGGGTTAATCTAGGTTCACTTAGAGTGGCGCGCCACTCTAAGTGAACCTAGATTTCAAATTCAAAATATTTTTTTCAAAAATAGCAAAAATTTCGAAAACATCGAAAACAGTTCTTACAGAATACAAAAAGTTCAGAAAAATCCGGAAATAGTTCTTACAAAATACAAAAATACTTTAGACAAATCCAAAATAGTTCTAACAGAATAAAAAAAATAGTTCACAGATTAAAAAACATTTGCTACATAATACAAAACACTTGCTTCAAAATATGAAAATTCTAACAACATCCCAAATAGTTCTAATTGAATACGAAATCCAAAGCAGTTCTTACAAAAAATTCTTAAAAAATACAAAAAGTTTTAAGAAATCCAAAATAGTTCTTACAAAACAAAAATTATTCGTAATAAATACAAAAATACTTTACACAAATCCACAATAGTTCTAACAGAATATAAAATACTTGATGCAAAATACCAAATACTTGCTTCAAGACACTAAATTTTCTAACAACATTCCCAAATAGTTATTATAGAATACAAAAAATTCAAACTTATTCCAAAAATAATTCTTACAAAGCAGAAACAATTCTTGCAAAATACAAAAGTTGTAAGAAAATTGAAAATAGTTCTTAAACAACAAAAACTATTCTTCAAAATAGAAAAAATCCTTTACACAAATCCAAAATAGTTTTAACAGAATTAAAAATAGCTTCTGAAAAATATGAAATACTTGTCACAAAGCCCGGAAATTTTAACAACACCGAAAGTAGTTCTTACAGAATACAAAAAGTTCAAACAAATTCCAAAAATAGTTCTTAAAAAAACAAAAATCATTCTTACGAAATACAAAAATATTTTAGACAAATCCAAAATAGTACTAACAGAATAATTGTTCTTACGAAACAGAAATAATTCTTAAAAAATATAAAATGTTGTAAGAAATCCAAATTATTTCATACAAAACAATAAATTATTCTTAAAAATAAAAAAAATAGTTAACACAAATCCAAAATAGTTCTAACAGAATAAAATAGAATTCTATTTTTTATCGAAAGTTATTCCAAACTCAAAATTTTGAAATTTATTCCAAAGTATTCCAAAGTTACTATTCATCGTCAATTTTTTACGTATATTCAAATTTTATACAAAATTGAAATTGCAAATTTAAACATAGGATGTATTAATCAACGTGCAATTACTGATTTAAATATTTTAAAAAGTAATTAACCAAGGATTTAAGGGACCGATACTTCAAATACTCTCTCAGTTAGGCCTGGGTATGATTTGGAAAACAATCAAAAATTGAATAAAAAAAAGGGTTTGTGAACTAAAAGTAAGAATTGTAATTTCCTCTTACTGCTTGGCAATCGGTAGTAGTAAAAAGCAATTTTATTTAGATTAAGCCATGATCTACTTAATAATTGTTAATTATTACATTTATCTTTTCAGTTTGTTGAGTTTCTGTTCCACTTCATTAGATCAAGTAGGTTTTTTGACGATTTGACGATTTGTTCAACCATGTCCTATTCAACTATAAATAGTGACTGATGTTGTTTATATCCATATTCAGAATCCACAAATAAGTATTTAACACAAAAATTTCGTTTATTATGACAAAATATTAAAGAAAAATAAAAAGTTAATATTATAATTAGTATATAATTAAACTTAAATCTATTTTATAATATTAAAAAACTAATTATTTAAAACAAAAAATTATATTTTAATGAGCACCAAGTAAATAAAAATCACACGGAATTAGGCAACTGAGTCTCTCAATCCCCATAAAGTTCTTTTAAAAGATACAAAAACTACTTTTTTAACGCAAAGAACCCCCATGTAACTGAACCCCTGTATAACCGAAACCCTGTACAACTGAACCTCCGTGCTAAATTTCATTACGTTTAATATCTAACCACCAAATGCTCCATGCCTCAAAAGAAAAAGGGATTTTGAAAACAGGGAGCCCGATTTTCGAAAAAAGGGATACCCCCCGTGCAACTGAATCCCCTTGTAACTGAACCCGTGTATAACCGAAACCCCCGTGCAACTGTATCCCCTTTAACTGAACCCTCGTGCAAGTCACCCCTATATGCAACCCATCCACCTCACAACACTCTTCAGCCATTTCTTTTTAAATTGACAATATTTTTCAAACGTTACTTATGTATTATACAGATCACATCGGCGAGGTAAAGCTAGGTCAAGTCACAATGTCATTCTATCGTTACTTTTCAATTAAGCTATTGAATACTCTCTAGCAATGTCTCTTGTAAACGTCAAATCTATTAAGTATCTGAGCTTATTCTTTGTATTGTTGACACAAATGCTCCAAGCCTCAGAAGAAAAAGGGATTTTGAAAACAGGGAGCCCGATTTTCGAAAAAAGGGATACCCCCGTGCAACTGAATCCCCTTGTAACTGAACCCGTGTATAAACGAAACCCTTCGTGCAACTGAATCTCCTTTAACTGAACGCTCGTGCAAGTCAACCCTCTATGCAACTCATCCCGTTCAAAACTCGATTCTGCCATTTCTTTTTAAATTGACAATATTTTTCAAACGTTACTTATGTATTATACAGATCACATCGGCGAGGTAAATCTAGGTCAAGTCACAATGTCATTCTATCGTTACTTTTCAATTAAGCTATTGAATACTCTCTAGCAATGTCTCTTGTAAACGTCAAATCTATTAAGTATCTGAGCTTATTCTTTGTATTGTTGACACAAATGCTCCAAGCCTCAGAAGAAAAAGGGGTTTTGAAAACAGGGAGCTCGATTTTCGAAAAAAGGGATACCCCCCGTGCAACTGAATCCCCCTTGTAACTGAACCCGTGTATAACCGAAACCCCTCGTGCAACTGTCTCCCCTGTAACTGAACCCTCGTTCAAGTCACCCCTCTATGCAACCCATCCCCCTCAAAACACTTTTCAGCCATTTCTTTTTAAATTGACAATATTTTTCAAACGTTACTTATGTATTATACAGATCACATCGGCGAGGTAAAGCTAGGTCAAGTCACAATGTCATTCTATCGTTACTTTTCAATTAAGCTATTGAATACTTTCTAGCAATGTCTCTTGTAAACGTCAAATCTATTAAGTATCTGAGCTTATTCTTTGTATTGTTGATGCAAATGCTCCAAGCCTCGGAAGAAAAAGGGATTTTGAAAACAGGGAGCCCGATTTTCGAAAAAAAGGGATACCCCCCGTGCAACTGACTCCCCTTGTAACTGACCCCGTGTATAATCGTCATCCCTCGTGCAACTGTATCTCCTTTAACTGAACCCTCGTGCAAGTCACTCCTCTATACAACCCATCCCGTTCAACACACTTTTCTGCTGTTTCTTTTTAAATTTAAAATATTTTTCAAACGTTACTTATGTATTATACAGATCACATCGGCGAGGTAACGCTAGGTTAAGTCACAATGTCATTCTATCGTTACTTTTCAATTAAGCTATTGAATACTTTCTAGCAATGTCTCTTGTAAACGTCAAATCTATTAAGTATCTGAGCTTATTCTTTGTATTGTTGACACAAATGCTCCAAGCCTCAGAAGAAAAAGGGATTTTGAAAACAGGGAGCCCGATTTTCGAAAAAAAGGGGTACCCCCCGTGCAACTGAATCCCCTTGTAACTGAACCCGTGTATAACCAAAACCCCCCGTGCAACTGTATCCCCTTTAACTGAACCCTCATGCAAGTCACCCCTCTATGCAACCCATCCCCCTCAAAACACTTTTCAGCCATTTCTTTTTAAATTGACAATATTTTTCAAACGTTAATTATGTAGTATAAAGATCACATCTTAGAGGTTAAGATATGTCAATTCACAATGTCATTATATCGTTACTTTTCAATTAAACTATTGAATACTCTCTAGCAATGTCTATTGTAAACTTCAAATCTATTAAGTATCTGAGCTTATTCTTTGTATTATTGATGCAAACATCTCATTCTTTAATTACCCGTTGACAAAGAGTGTAATGACCTGTTTACCTAACAGAAAAACCGGAAGGAACGTAAAGTCCCCGAATTCAAAAGATGGTATATACTGATATGGCAGTTTTGAAATTGGTTGATTGAATTAGTGATGAATTTTAAGCTGGTTTCATCACCCGCAGCTGTGTTTTTGGATATGAAAAAGCGTTCGTTACGGTGGACCACTCAGAGCTTATTCAAGCTCTTGACTCGACTGGGGTAGTGTTCAAGCCTGGAGCGGTTTTCATCATATCTACACAATCGGTATCAGATAGTTCAGAATGAATCAAATAAAAACTACAAAAAGTTAAAAATAATAGTGAAGATAGTGAAGATATAACAGTGAAAGATATTAAAGACTCGTATTCGCAGGGGTAAGAAACAGTTACTTGTTCGGTGGCTAGGATACAACTCTGATTTTGATTCTTCTCGGCGATATTTTCGCCGAGAATATTGCCATTCTGATATTCTATGAAGATATTCTCGGCGGCTTTTATGACTATGAACTACAAAAAGTTAAAAATAATAGTGAAATCTATAAAATTGAAAAAATAATAAAGACTTGTACTCGCAGGGGCAAGAAATAGGTGCTTATTCAGTGGCTATGATACAACTCTGATTTTGAATCTTGATGAATGCCGGAGATATAGACAATGCCAAAGGGTTTTTATGTAGCGTTTATGTCCAACATATCCGATCCTCTCTACAATGACTTGAATAAAACAAGTGATTTTTGGACGAAACTATCCCCAGCCATCAAATTCGATGACGGAAAGCATGAACTTGCTCTTGTCGACTGTATTCTCAAAATACCTACGACATCCTGAGAAAGGATCGTGTGTTTGATATAAAAGTTATACCTTTCGATTGGTCACTCTTTGTTGAGTATGAATGGGTTGAAGCACTTAAATCTAGCGAATATCCAAATATTAAATTGAAATATATAGGATATGATGGTATGACAGATTTGTGTCGTAAAATCAATAGAAAAATCTCATATCGTAGGAATGGTACATTCCATTTTAATTATTCAACGGAACACGATAGGATTTAAATTAGCTCATCTATTGACACAGAAATGACTATTCTCAATGATAATCTGAGAGACGTTCTTGGCTTTAAACAGAATATGATCAATGGGAAAAACGCTGGCACTGTTTACGGGATGGATCAAGTTATTTTTGCTGATTATCCACCTGGTTTCGCCTCGGACTCTTGCATATTTCTCTGCTCTTTACTTCCCTCGGGAAAACTTTGTTTTTTAAAATTAATATTTGTCTGTTTTTAATTAAAATTTAATGTTGAAACAAAGCTGCCATGATATTTTTTATTTATACGGAATAAAATATGTTCTTTTTAAGTTTTAATGTCACTTCTTAGTTTCAATTGAAAACTTATTTTTAATACAATTTCTAAGTATCACCGATCTAGGGGAGATAAGACTCCTCTAGAAAACACTGCAAAGAACCTTGACAACTAAGAAAAACTTTCAGTCTATAACAAAAAGTTCATTATCAATATTTCACAAAACAATACATGTTTTACAGGAATGTTTGTTTTTCGATGAGCAAAAAGCTGCTTTTACTCGTCCGACTTCACCTGAAAAAGCCATAATGAAGACAAGGCTTTATGAATCACCGACTCACAAGCATAAACTAGAAGGCTACTGTAATAAAAGAGAGCTGTTTAAGGGCTCATTTAAAAGCTTACATTTATGCTTAATTGTTTTTTATAAATTTAACTTGATAGCACATTCCCACAAAGTGCACTTTCGGTTTGTTCCCCAACATTTTCAAATAAAACAAGTGCCTTTTTCAATGAAATGACCAAAAAAGGTGTTTTTCAAAACCTAGACAAGAGTACAAAACTAAAGGGCAAGGACATCCCTTCCCCTCAATTAACGCTGTTAGAACTAGCACACAGGCTTCATCGTAGAGTAAAATTTGAAGGTTCAATTCAAAACTGTTGATCAATCAAGCTTAATTTTTGATAGATTTTTAGTTGAAAAGTTTTTAGTTTTAGTAAATTTGTTTTCACAATAATCTTTTACTTTTAAAATGAGTAGGTGATTTATTAAATTTACCAAGAAGGTCTGGAGGGGGAGTATATGTGAGGGGTTATTATAAACCTCCAGTTAAGGGCTTTGGACGATAATATTGCAATGGTACCGTTTTATGCTTCCAAACTCTTCCACTTAAGAATTGATACCAAAAGTGCCGTTTTTAGTCCTATATGGCACTGTTGGATGGTAAAATTGATAAAAGGCACGTAGCTATGAGTAATAGGTTTAAAATCAGTCTTCCCGGGATATGCCTTAAAAATAAGTGAATCACGTTTGCAAAAATAGTGGATTATCTGAAAAGTAATCATATGAAGGGAAAAACCATTATTTAAAAAAAAAATCCAAGCTGGAATCGAACGCATGATAATCTAATTTGAAGTCCAGATCTGTACTGAAAGAACCATGCCTCTAATAATATAATTTAATATAGTGGTGTCTGTAGGACTTTAATTGCGTAGCTTATTAAGGGGGGGAGGAGGAATGAGCAGAAGGTGTTCTTGCAAACCTCCAGTTAAGGGTTTTAGACCATAACCATTACAATGATACCGTTTTATGCTTCCAAGATTTTCCACTTAAGAAATGGCACCAAAAGTGTTGTTTTCAGTGCTATATCGCACTTATGAATGGTAAAATTGGTAAAAAAAAAGCACGTATATAAGAGCAATAGCTTTCAAAAGAGTCATTAAACATCACTCTTATAAGTTCTGCTAGCCCAATAGCCCCAGCTTTTCCACTTGAGACACGGCACCAAAAGTGCCGTTTTTAGTGCCATTTGGTTCTTGCTGATGGTGGAATTTATAAGATGAACGTAGATATGATTAATACCTTTTATATGAGCTATAAAAGATCTGTCTACGATGTTCTGGTAGCCTGCTAGTCCCAGCCCTTGAGAAATGGCATAAAAATGCACTTTTAGTGTCATATGGCACTTGCACATGGCGGGATTTATAAAAAGCACGTAGATATGAGAAATAGCTTTTTAATGAGCCATTAAGCATTTCTCTATGATGTTCTGGTAGCCCGCTAGGCCCGTTGAAAAAAAAAAGACAAAACGGGAGACAGATCGGTGCTACCGGTGAAAAAGGGATTTTCCTTGTTATTCAAGGAGGGGAACTGTAATTTCCAAGTACAAGGTTTTTAACCATGCTGCTTCCAATGGTACATTTATCATTTTGATCTGACGCCATTTTCGAGGGGTTCGAGGCTTTTTTCGAAATCCCCATAAAATTTTTTTCGCAATAGACTTTTACTTTTAAGACAAATCGAAATAATAGTTATCATTCCTGAATCAGTGTCAGATGGCACTTTTTTTCACTAGAAATTTTTTTTCAAATAGCTTTTTTTAACTTTTGGCTACTACGGGCTGTGGTTCACTCTTTACTAGGTTGCAGGTACAGCTGTAACCATGATACCTTGCCGGGAACGAGCCAAGAAAATGACTGAAAAAAAACAACACCGGATACCGATACAAATATTCCCGATACGATACATGTGATACCAACGCGCCCAATACCGATACGCCCGATACCACATACAGCCCTTCCCCAGGGACTATGGAGGGCCATATCATGATCAAAACTATATATATTGGGCCTTTGAACTATGTTGAACAAAATGGCTATCTCAAAATTTGTATAAGACTGGTTTGGTGGGAGGAGGCCAGTAGGGAGGGGAGCTATTTGCCTTCCAATCTTTTTTGTCACTTAAAAAGGGCACTAAAAAATTTAGATCCATTCGAATGAGTCATTAAACATCTCTCTATGATGTTCTTTTCATTCGCTAGCCCTGGTGAAAAAAAAGAAAAAAAAAGGAGACACATCAGTGCTCATGCAAAGAAATTATTTTCCTTTTTGTTCAAGATTGGGGCTTGTAATTATCATACAACAGGTTTTGGACCATTCTGATTTCAATGGTGTACGTTTTAATTCGATCTGACGCCATTTTCAAGGAGTTTCAGGCTCTTTTTCGAAATCACCATACATTTCTTTTCGCAATAAACTTTTACTTTCAAGATTAAACGAAACAATAGTTACCATTCCTGGTTCAGTGTCAGATGGCAATTTTTTTACTAGGCAGTTTCTTGACAACGCGTATTTCAACTTTTGATTACTATCGGCTGTGGTTCGCTATTTACTAGGTTGCGGCTACCGCTGCAGCCTTGATAGTGTAGTATTAATGATAACGCTCATATGCTTACCAGAGAAAAAAAAGGGAAAGGTGGTGGGGGATCATGAATACGTTCACTAAATTTCGCCTTTTCTGGTCTCTCTTCCATTTTTTCCTTTTTACAAGTTTTAACTTAAACTTGGATTTGATTCTAATAGAAATAAAGTTTCAAGTTTTCTACTAAAATCGTTTTTCACGGCGAAGGACAT
Source organism: Artemia sp. Qi Xiang Cuo (assembly GCF_049724085.1). Classification (NCBI taxonomy): domain Eukaryota; kingdom Metazoa; phylum Arthropoda; class Branchiopoda; order Anostraca; family Artemiidae; genus Artemia; species Artemia sp. Qi Xiang Cuo. Next base: position 22,175,157 of record NC_142805.1, read on the forward strand.
TTGGATATTTTTTGAGTTGATTTTGTACTTATTTAATGCTATAGGTAACATTGATTACTGGTGAATTGAATCAAAGGTGAGGTTTTTGTTACTAGAAGTAAAACTTACATTTTAACTAGCTGCAAAAATGTTTATTAGTATGTAGTTGCTTTTTGAATACAACTTAATGTTATCTTGAAAATCAGAGAAGCCAATTCATGGAGATTAAAAAATAGATCTATGCAGATGTTTCATTTTCAGACCCCCCCCCCCCAAAAAAAATGCCTTAGGTTTTTCTGCCCTTCCTTATGAAATCAAGCAAGTTAGATAATTCTACTCCCAAATTTTTTTATTTGACAATGCATTATACTTAATTCTAGTCTTCTTTTTTAATTTGTCCATTATTATCCCTTAAGTTAAGTAATTTCAGGAAGCTTACTTCTTTGAATTTCAATTGCAGCTTCATTGTCACTAAAGTCAGTAGATTTTCTTCTTCTACCTAAAAAAGAGGAAAAAACACACAAATGAGTACCAACAAAGGAACCGAAAGGAGATAATAAAAACAAACAAATAAATTGGCTTCAAATTTTGAGTTGCTAATTAACTTTGCTCTGTGTCTGATATATTCAGTCTATCTTTTTGTCCATAAATATCTTCGAATACAACGGCTAGAGACATTATGATATTTTGTCAAAAAGCACATTAAATATGATACCTGGCTACTTGAATAGTATAACTGCCATGTGTAGATATTCTATCCCTCCCAAGGGATAGAAAAACAAAATAAATTTGTTTCTCAATTGAAAAACAAAATAAAAAAAACTTCTTTTCTAGGAAAAATCGCTCAGCCTTACAGTAAATAACCCTAGGAAAAAATTTTGACGATGTTTCCCATCAAAATCTCGGAAAATGCAAATAACATGAACTCAATTTTTTTTTCTCACGAAAGCTTCCCCATGGCTTATAAATACCCAGAGGGGCGTTAAGGGGGGGGGAGGTAGCTTTAACCCCCCCCCCCCCCCGAAACTTTTGTCTGACTAGTAAAAACGTAACAAAAATGGACATAAACAAATTTTGTATGCATTTTTTTAGGTTTTTTTTTTTGTAAACCCCCCTCGAAAAAAAATCTTTGAGTAACCCCCCGAAAAATATCCTGAGTATGGCCTTGTTTTTGGGGATGATATAATTTAAATTCGAAACACAAAATTGGAGATAATAGTTATTGTCCAAGTTTTGTCGTTTTGGGACCAAGATACTCTCTTTTTTCTTTGAAGAATTTATTTGGTGGCCTAAATATCTACAAAAATATGTTATGGAATTTTAGAAAAACGTGGTACAAAAAAAAACTAAAAAAATTGAGAGAAGACTTGGTTAAAAAATTTTCAAACTATAACTTTGCCTTTTCTGTCTTTTTATTTAAGAGGAGGGGTGGGTGCAGAGCCAAACCAACTTCTAAGAGTTGGGTTGAAAAATAAGATTACTATAATTTTATATATTACAAAGGTCTACATATAATGACGATATGTGCCAGGGCAGACTGCCGAACTTCAGCAAAAATTGTTGGAGCATGAAGTTTTCTTGAAGTTAAATAGTTTTCTAATCTCCTTTGAGGACCATGAAGAATAACCCATAATTTTCTTTGTGAAAACATACAACAGAAGGCCCAGCTCAGGGTACTTTACTACGCTACGCTACGGATATGATTACAATTTTTCCCCGTTACAATGACCGTAACATTTCAAATTTCGAGTCTTTACCTTTGTTCTCTAAAGCTGATTTGCTAACGGAGACTGATAATCCAGACTTTCGTTTTCTAGCTAGATAAGATCTCATCATTGCCTGAATTTTGACAATCTTCTTGACTTGAGTCTCATACAATCTAAAAAAATACGCATAAAAATATCAGTACACTTGATACAAAAACGGACCTTCAAAAACTGGATTTTTCAGTATGCCGGAAGAAAAACTACTAGAATGATGGTTGAAAAAAATATCATAAAGACTATATTAAAAATATAGGATATTATCAAACAGTTCGTGGTAACGAACTGTAAATAAGGAGCGACCCGGCTCAATGGTAACCGAAACTCTAAAAAACGAATTTGATACCAATAGATACATCAAAAGAATCAGATTTTAATACTGATTTCAAATATATAAGTTTCATCAAGTTTAGTCCTACCCATCAAAAGTTACGTGCCTGAGGAAATTTGGCTGATTTTCGAAAAAAGGGGAAAAGACCCCCTAAAAGTTATAGAACCTTAATGAAAATCACACCATCATATTCAGCGTATCAGAGAACCCTACTGTAGAGGTTTCAAGTTCCTATCTAAAAAAATGTGGAATTTTCCATTTTTTGCCAGAAGGAAGATCACGGATGCGTGTTTTTTTGTTTGTTTGTTTTTTTTTTTTTTTTTTTTTTTTTCCCAGGGGTGATAGTATCGACCCACGTGTCCTATAAAAACGTGGGAGGGCTCATTTGAAAGGAAATTAAAAGTTATATTGCCCTTTTTAATTTAACAAAAAAAATGGAGGGCAACTAGGCCCCCTCCCACGCTTATTTTTTTACCAAAGTCACCCGATCAAAATTTTGAGATAGCCATTTTGTTCAGCATGGTCGAAAATTTGATAAATATGTCTTTTGGGATGACTTAATCCCCCGAAGTACCCAGAGGGAGGGCTAAAAGATATGAACTTTACCCAATGTTAACATATAGTATTGGTTATTTGGAAGTATACAGAAGTTTTCAGGAGGTTTTTTTTCTGCTAGTGGGAGGGAAGGGTGGGTCGGGGTTTATGGGGGAGGATCGGGACCGGAAGGCAGTGGGCAGGGGGGAAGGGAAATCGCCAAGAAGGGGGTGCCGGACTTGCCAGCAGTATTTATTGTTTATTGGGAAGTATACAAACATATACAGGAAGGATTTTTTCTGGAGAGGGGGCTGGAGGAGGGAATTACTCTGGAGAATATTTCCGTGGAGGATGTTTCTTTGGGGTAAGGGACATTTCTATGAAGGGGGCGCCGGATTTCCAAGCATTATTTAAAAAACGAACAGAAATTAAATATAAAAAAAACCAAGTTTTTTCAACTGAAATGTAAGAAGGAATATTAGAACTTAAAACGAACAGAAATGATAACGTATGTGAGGAGGTTTTCCCCCAAGTCAATTCCTCACTCTCTACGCGACAGTTTTTTTTTTATTGCTTTCAAAAGAGGTATCTATTCTAATTAAACGGCCTTTGTGATTCAGGGGTTTTTGAATCAGAGTTTTTTTAATTTTTAACTTAAAGAGCGTGGTATTGACTAAGGGCAGAACCCCCTCATATACGTAATAACATATACGTAATAAAAAAAACAATAAAAAAACAAGTGATACGGCTCAATAGTAATCGAAACTTTTAAAAACGGAATTTTGATGTCAAGAAATGTATCAAAAGAATGTGTTTATAATGCTGATTCTAAATATATAAATTTTATTAAGTTTAGTATTACTCATCAAAGGCAACAAGCCTGAGGAAATTTATTCGATTTTTTACAGAGGGGGGAAACATCCCCTACAAGTGAAAGAATTTTAATGAAAATCACAACGTCAGATTCAGCGTATCAGAAAACCCTATTACATAGGTTTCAAGCTCATATCTGCAAAAATCTGCAACTTTGAATTTTTGCCAGAAGAAAAATATACGAATATAGAAGTTAGTTACGTAAGTTAATTTGTAAAGACATTCATTTAGCAAAAGAAAATTAAAATTTTTATGCAAATAAAAGCTGCATTAACTAAAAAACGATCAGAAATTAAATAAAAAAAACAAGTTTTTTAAACTGAAAGTAAGGAGCGACATTAAAACTTAAAACGAACAGAAATTATTCCGTATATGAAGGGGGCTGTCCCCTCCTCAACGCCTCGCTCTTTACGCTAAAGTTTTTTCATTGTTTAGAAAAATAGAGTTGTGAGACAGTCAAACTTTAGCGTAAAGAGCGAGGCGTTGAAGAGGGGACAGCCCCTTTCATATACGGAATAATTTCTGTTCGTTTTAAGTTTTAATTTCGCTCCTTACTTTCAGTTAAAAAAAACTTGTTTTTCTTATTTAATTATCATCAAAGGCAGGAGGCTCTATGTCTTATCATTTTTTATGTATATTATTTTTTGTCCAGCCCACTTTGTATGAATGAAGTTGTATATTCTATTTGCCCTCTCACGAAAGACAAACGACCCAAATTTTAAGATAGCCATTTTGTTAAAATTCGTTGAAAGGTCCAATAACTATACCTCTGGAAATGATATGCCCCTAGAGCCCTTGCCTCAAGAGCTCTAAGTTATGAAAGTTGCCCATTGCTTTCGTATAGATTTTATTATTTAGAAAGGAGGGCATATTTTTGATCCCAGGTATAAAAAAGGCTAAGAGTATTAAGCTGAAAGTTTTAGGAAATGTTGTGAGGGATTATGAATTAAGTCAAACGTATTATATGCAAGCAGGTTGTTGAAAGGGCAGATCTGCAATATGTCAGGAAAGACTGAGTTTAATAAGTTGAAATTGTCAGGCTCTGTTGAGGGGGATGTTGAGGAAACAAAAAAAAACTATGTGTACGCTACTGCTACTGCTAATATAATTACTGTTGCTGCTATGACTAATATCACTATGATTACTGCTGCGGCTACTACTACTACAACTACTCAGACTACTACGACTACTACTCTATTATTACTATGACTACTAACTCTACAACCACTGCTACTGCGACTACTGCCACGACTCCTACTACGCCCACTATTACTAGTGCGAATACTGCTACTACGACTACTATTGTTATGACAACTACTACTACGGCTACAACTGCGACGATTACTTCTACTAGAGGTACTACTATTAGTATTACTTCTACTACGACTACTTGTACGCAACAGTTCTGCTACTACAACTACTGATACTACGACTACTACCACCATGATTACTTCAACTAGGACTACTACTTCAACAGGCACTAATCCTAAAACTACTACCTCTACAGCTACTACTTCTGTGACTAGTACGACTACTAGTACCAAGGCTTCTTCTACTACAATGACAACTACTAATACTACTACTAAGACTACTAATGCTTCCAAGATTGCTACTACGACTACTATTGCTAAGACTTCTACTACAACGACTATTAATACTAATAAGACTACTAGGACTACTACTACCAGGACTATGACTACTAAGAATAGTATAGTAGAATTGTTAAGGCTACGACTACTATTGCCAAGACTGCTAGTGCTACGACTAATACTACTACAACTACTACGACTGCTATAATAGGGTTACTACTAGGATTTTTACTACTGCGACTGCTACTGTTACGACTATTACTCCTACAACAACTAATATTACCGTAACTACAACTACGACAACTTCTACCTTGACTACTACTACCACGAGTACTATAAAGACAACTACCACTACTACTGCGCCTACTATGACTACTACTATTACAACTACTAGGGCTACCACTAATAAGACTATTGCTACTACGACTTTTACTGCTACGACTACCAGTACTATGACTGCTAGGCCTACTGCTACGACTAGTACTAATGCAACTATTTTTATTTTACTGTTACCACTACAACGACAGTACGACCATTGCTAGAACGAGTATTAGTATTATGGCTACTACTATTACTACTACTATCAGAATCAAATTTCGATGCTAATTCTAAATATATAAAATTCATCAAGTTTAATGTTATCCATCGGATGAAAATTTATCCAGTTTTTTAAAAAAGGGTTAAAAACCATCAAAACAACAGGTAATTTTAATTTAAATATCTACGTCAGATTCAGCATGTAGGAGAACCGTACTTCAAAGTTTTCAAACCGCTACATACAAAAATGCTCAGTTTTGCACTTTATGCCAGAAGAAATATCATGGATGCATGTGTTTTTTTCTTCTTAGGGTGATTGTTTCGAACCAGATGTTCTAGAAGATCGAGTGAGGACTCATTTGATCGGAAATAAAAAGTTTTAGTGTCTTTTTTAATTGACCAAAACTATAAGAGGACAGCTTGCCTTCCTCCCATTTGCCTTTTTTTTCAAAGTTTCATGGCCAAATTTTGAGATAACCATTTTGTTCTGCATAGTCGAAATATCTAATAACTATGTCTTTGAGGATGACTTTACCTCCAACAATTCCCGGGAGAAGGGCTGTAAACTAGGAAGTTTACTCATTCTTTACATATATTATTTTTCATTGGGAAGTATACAGATTTTTTTCGGTGGGATTATGTCAGAGGAGGAGGTACTTAGGAGGATCTCTCCATAGAGTATTTCTCTTGGGGGAAGGGGAATTTTCCATGGAGAGGAAACCGAACTTCAAGGAATTATTTAAAAAACAATCAGAAATTATAATAAAAAAAGAATGTTTTTCAACTGAAAATAAGGAGCAACATTAAAGCTTAAAACGAACAGAAGGTATTACGTGTATGAGCGGGATTTACCTTTCCTCAACATCTCGCTATTTACGATAAAGTTTTTCTTACAAATTTTTAAAAATCTTATTATTCTAATTAAATTGCCCTCGTGTTTCAGAAGTCATTCTTAAATAATTGGAACAAAAAGTGAAACTTTAAACTTGCCTTTAGCTTCTCCTGATTGATTACCTATGTGGTATTTTGACAAAAAATTATGCACTTGGTGAATTTTGTTCAATTTTCCCTTTGACATTCTCCGAAAGTCTCAACAGTTCTTAATATGCTGCAGATACGTCGACCAATTGGATGCATAGTGCCTTTTGATTTGGTTCAGCACCCTCCTTAAAACTGACTGTAAATGTCCACGGTTTTTTATGGTTTAGCTCAATATTTCCCCTTGACATTCCCTGAAAATTTTAACTGAATACTCTTTGCCACTCCTGAGGTACTGTAAATACATCCTTTTTACGACATTGATGTACGTAATATTTTTTGTTTTTGCTCAACACTCTCCTCACAATTCCGTAAAAGTTTGAACTTACTACCCCTAGAATCCCTGATGTATTGCCTGATGTATTGATGTACAATCTGGAGGCATATAGCTGTATCAACATGCACTTACCTTGAAAGATATTCTTCTGCAAAATACTTCAGAAAAACTTTTGTTTTTCCAATGGCCCATCCGTCAATTTTCAGTCTTATGAGAAGCAGACGGCAGTTTTCAGGTGTAACATCTACAGTCTCATCGAAATCAAAAGCTAGAAATTGGTATCTGAAAAAAAATTATTTTTGTTATTTAAGAGTAGTTAAAGATCTTAGTACTTTAAAATAGGAGCTTCAAAAATTAGAAGCATTAAAAAGCTTAAACATTAACTTTTTCAGCTCATAAGAAAAATACTGTCAATTGAATTTCTGCTGCTATAAAGCAGCAGCACCAAAATTCTTTTAATGACAAAATTCATGGTATCAGGCTTCCAAAAACATGGGTCCAATATACAAATAGCCAACAATTTACCTGGGTTTTGTTCCTGGAGTTGCTCACATTGAATCACTTCTTAAAGCAATCAACAGATGGGCTTTTAGGGATGAAAATCCGTCACGAGATCATTTCAGATCTCAGATCATTTCAGATAGCGGCGCAACATCTTGAATAGTTGTTTCTCACGTACTCAGTGCAGGGTATCTCGTCTGCTAAGTATTCTGACAGGACCAAGCTTCTAGGTGTTTTCCGTAATGGCTTGAAAAATGACAGTACAAGTAGATATTATTCATTAGATGGAGGGAAGTAGATGTATATATAGAAGATAGTTATTGACACAGCATTAATCCTCTCAATTGGTGGATTTAAAATTACTCAATTGGTGCTAAAAGCGCCTTGAGGTCCTATTTTGGATTTTATGGAAGGGTGTCTGTAGGAATTTAATAGGTCCTGTGAAAAGTTGGCATCCAAATTCAGCAATATGCCCAGTTCATGACTTGTAAAGAGGGATAATTGAACTAAAAGGTAACAGGCTCTTAGAGCGAAGAATCAAACCCAGCTTTCTCCTGCCGACAGATCAAGCCACATGGAGATGTGAGCATAAGGAGGGGACCGAGGAGAAATTTATTTCAAAGAAACGAATATATTCAACTACATTGATAGCTTCACATTGAAGATGAAGCTGGAATTTTGAAACGAAACCTAAGATTGGATGACTATTAGCTGCTTAGTCTTCGATGCATTTAAGTTTGCTATCCAGGCATCAGATCAATTTTCCATCCCCATGAAATTTAAATTTAGCAATAGAGAAGCTGGTATAGGGTTTTCTTGTTCATGGGTAGCTGCAGAGACAGTGGTATTGTTATCAAAATGGTGTAGAAGTTGAATGAGATTGCTCATTACATCGTTGATAGAAACATCGGGATAGTGTGAGTTCAAAGTTACTACTTTTTAATACCCCAGACATTTCTGACATTCACTAGGAATAATCTCGTCGATAACTATGCGGTGACTATGGTTGCTTAGAAAACTTCGTTGGACTCTACCAGAAACTTTTACATTGTTAAATTAGAAGTTCAACCCAATGCGGATGCTGGACATTCAGGGTATTAAATATCGAGTCTTTCCGAAGGAGAGCACACTGATTGTTGTGTAAATCCTGGGTTGTGTAAATGAATTTATTGAAATAACTCCCATATGCCTTACAAATGCAAGAAATGAGGCTTATTGGCCAGTATGATTCAGTATATTAGAACAGCTTTCATGCTTGTGAATATGGACGACGTTGAAGGACTTCCGCATGCTTGTGAACGATCCAGAGTGAAACAGAGCCAAACGAGTGAATGACAGGGGCAGGCCAGTTCGGCATTACGGTGCTTAAGTACAGCATTTGGTATGTTATCTGGTCCAGACGCTATTGTGTACATCAAGACATTATAGAGCCCCATTTACTGTTGGACCAGAGAGATTGATATGAACGAGGGTGGTATCTATGATGAGGAAGCCAGAGAAATACTTGCGATGGTATTTTGGACTTGAAGACTCGCAAAATACCATAGCAAGACTTTAGTCTTTACTTATGGATTTGTGAATCTTAACACAGTTACTCTGATGGGAGGTAATAAATGTCCCCTTTGACAATGACACTCCATCTGAGCTAATCTCTGCCAAATCTTTGCTGAAATCTCTGTAATTTGGATGCAAAATTGTTGTTGTATTTCAGCTGGGATTTGCATATCACACGAAGAGAGTCACTACGCGCTTCTACTCTATTATCTTTGCTCATCAACAACACCCGGTATTTATGTTATTTTGCTATTCTCTGATAGCCTTCTTTTAGCTGACGTTAAGCCATGTTTTATTTTTGCTTGGTATCAGTATCCTCTTTGATAAAATAGGATTTTGTTGAAATATGTGGCGATCATTTGAAAACATTCAAAGCCATGTCAGGACTTTCTTTAGTGAAAGTTTTCCTTTTCTGGGCAGCAAGCGTGCTTCGAAGGCAGTCACAATCCCATTTATTTTGTTGTCAAATAACCACTCATGCTTGGTCGGTGGTGTGATACAACTATAGCCTTGAGGTAAAATGACCATATGGGCTTGGCTGCAAAGACATGTGCTGGATTCGAAGGATGATCATTGGAACCTGGATTTCAAATCTATATATTTCATGTAGATTTTCAAACAGAGGACCTTATGGGAGTTGAAACTTCCTTTTTTTCCTGGAATAATATATACAGACCTGTGTGCAACAACCAATAAATCAAGTCTGGAAAAAAAAATAAAATAGATGAAAAAAGTACCAGTAACATAAACTGAAGCGATATAAAAACTTAAAATAAATATAAATGAAAACATTAGTAACAAGAAAATATATTTGAAACCAATAGAAATTTGTACAAGTCAATAATCAACCTTAAATCAAGTGAAATTAGTAAGACACCACCCAGCAAACAATGAAAAACGAGCATATTAGCTTACCCTCCTCCCCCCCCTTAGAAAGGACTAATTCAAAAGAAACCATAATTATAATAGTTTTAAAAATGGATTTGAATCTTTGAGCCAAACTCCAATAAGAATAAATGATTTTTAACAACTAATTAATTGTTGATTAATCATTTTCGATTAATTTTGCACAACACACAATGTTAGATAAAGCGGAGCCTGACAACCAAACACTATTTCTTATATTTACATTTGAGATAGGGTTTTAGTCTCGTGTGGTTTCCGAGTGATTCAATTGAGGAATCGGTGATGATTACCAAAGTTTATTTGTATTATATTTGTATGTAAGATACTATACCACCTTGTTTGACACCTACAAAACAAAAGACTTTCTGCGAAATGAAAAAGGTTTTATTTACATAAATTTAATTTGGTTAGTTATTGAACTAGAGGCACTGACACATCCTTTGCCCCATTAATGGTGGTTTCTTAAGTACCTAAGGAGAAAATAAACCCCTTCAAATGCAACCAGTGGAAAAACTTACAATTAATAAATTATTTCCAACTTTGAGTTCATTTTCGAAAGAAGCGGGAGATACCCACTTTTGTTTTTGGGTGAAGCAATCTAAAATTTAAGCAATCACAGGGCAAAACCTTCGATCCAACAAACTCTTCACCTAGTACATAGTTTATTCGGTCATTGTGAAAAGGTGTAACATGGGGTAGGTATGGTGTTCTTTGAGTCATCTTGTTTGAGGGCTTAAAGAATAATAAAATGTTCATACCTTCTGAGAAATTCCTTAAAATTGATACGACATGAAAATCCACGTTGTCGAAGCTTTATTGTGTCTAGAAATCCCATTGCTTTGATTTGGTGAAGAACCATTTCCCGGTCGAAGAGATCAGGAGATGCCTTAGAATTAGGACGAATGCACCGAACATAGTGACAGCTACCAGAGACGAGACGCTGTAGCATCTCAATAAGAGAATGACGAAGAACTTGATTTTGAGTTAGAAGCTGGCGGGCTTGAGAAAATTTACCTTTCGATACTGTGTTGAAGCGCTGAAATGGTGTTTTATGCAATTAAGTTTTCATTTATTTTTAAATATTATTTCTCAATATAACTAAATAATAGTTGTACATTGATGAAGCTGATAAAAGCGTGTCAGTTTGTAGCTTCGAAAAACAGCTATATTACAGTTAGGATACTTGTTTCAAGCTATATTTTCAATGCATGTTCTAGAACAAGGGGAAAATACATTTAGACAAGAGTATCAAAATGAACCTTTGACAATAGTGATATCAATATAAACCCAAAACACCGAAATACCAACGAGATACCCTTTAAATTGCATTACTTTTCCAGTGCATTTCTATAAATGTTTAATATAACTCTACTGTCTTTGCTTGTTGCTAAAATAGCCCTGCTTCTTTTCTTCATAGACAAAATATGTCTAAGTGGTGCTGTGGTGGTATGATGTTTAATTGAGCTGTTTTTACATCCTAGTCTTCTCAGTGATGTTGTCGCATTTCTTTACTGGCAGTTGCTAGCTGTTTTCATCGACTTCTTCTTGTTGTTTGATTATTTGGAAACACTAATGCACAACCTTCAAGCAAACCCATGCTGCCTGGCGAATGGGATTGAACTCAGAGGCCCGTGTTTTAAATATTTCATCGTAACGAACTGTAAGTAAGGAGTAACGTGGCTCAATAGTAATCGAAACTATAAAAAACGAAGTTTAAATATCAAAAGAAATATCAAATATTCGGCATATTTGGCTACTTCCGAATATATAAGATTCTATTAGTCTGATTCGACCCATCAAAGGCTACGAGCCTGAGAAAATTTGCCTGATTTTCAAAAAAGGGGGGAAACATCCCTAAAAACAAAGAATCTTAATACCAGTTATAAAATCAGATTCAGCGTATCAGAAAACCCTACTGTTGAGTCTTCAAGCTTCTATCTGCAAAAATGTGGAATTTTGTATTCTTTTTACCAGTAGGAAGTTCACAAATACGTTTTTATTTGGGTTTTTTCGAGGGGTGATCGTATCGACCCAATGGTTCTTGAATATCAAGAGAGGGTTAATTCGAACAGAAATTAAAGGGTACTGTTCTCCTTTTTAAGTGACCAAAAAGATTGCAGGGTAACTGGGCCCTCTTATGCTCTTTTTTCTCCCAAAATCTTCAGTTCAGAATTTTGAGTCTGCCATTTTGTTCAGAATAGTTGAATTCCCAATAACAATGCCGTTGGAGACAAGATGACCCCCTACAGCCCCTGGGGAAAGGTCTTTAAGTTATAAAATTTGCCCATTGTTTACAAATAGTATTTGTTATTGGGAGGTATGCATAATTTTTGTGGCTGTTGGGGGAGGAATTTTATCCTGGGAGACTCTCCACGGGTTTCTAGGGGGTGAAATTTTCAGGGGAAATTTTACGTTTAAGGAATTTCCAAGAATTCTATATAAAATCATTTTTATTTTTATTACTTTCTCTTTACCGACTCATTTATATGCGCGAAGATGTTAAATGTCCGGCGTACATTTTCGCTAAGTTTGAATCATCCAGAAGATCCTTTCGTGTGGAGATAGGATTTTTCCGTGGAGGTAAGATTTTTTTTGGTATTATTTAAAAAACGATCACAAATCAAATAAGACAAAATGGTTTTTTTTTAACTGAAAGTAAGGATCAACATTTAAACTTGAAACAAGCAGAAATTATTGTGCATAGGAGGGGGGTGACCCCCTCCACAACACCTCGCTCCTTACGCTCAAATTGGACTTTTGTCCCAATTGTTTAAGAACGAGTCCTGAAACACAATGGTCTTTTAATTATAATAAAAAGAAGTTTTGTTAAATGTGCTAAAAAAAACTTTAGCGTTAAGAGCCAGGTGTTGAGGAGGGGGCCACCCTCTCATATGTGTAATAATTTCTTTTCGTTTTAAGTTTTAATGTTGCTCCTTGTTTTCAGTCGAAAAAACTTAGTTTTTATTTAATTTAATCCAAGTAGAGATCAATTCACTGAGTCATAGCCGGATTTTAATAGTTTTCTTATCCAAAACCCCTCGGTGTGACATTTTCATAACCGGTTGACTTTCAGAAAATAAAAGTTATGCTTCAATTATGCAAAAAAAAAAAATACAAATAGATTGAAAAACAGAACAAATAAATGAACTAGAAATAAAAAGTAATCAAAGTGACGAATTAGAAATAAAGACTTTCAGACCGTGGCTAAACAGAAACTCTCCAATTATTTGTGATTAAAAAAAAAAAAAAACAGACTAGAACTCTCTATTTCTGATTGAATAAACACCCTCTAAAGTTTTTACGACCATCAGAAGGAGGTTGGAGACAAGGACGGAGTAGTCCCATTCTCTAGGGAAGTTAATTTGCTCATTTTGGGATTTAATATTACTCTTTACTTTCATAATAACTGTGTAGACTAGAAATATTCCCAGAAATCAAGAGGGATAATCAGGATTTTTGAACCGTTCCCCCTCCCCAGAAATATTTGTTTGACTTTTAAAAGCGTAATAAAAATGCATAATAAAACATTATTTGATGCATTTTTTAAAGTTTATTTTTTATTAAAAAAAACAAACTTGAAAAACACCAAAAAAAATCCTGGATACAGCCAATGGGATTTAAGTTCGATTTATATCAATTTCTACTTCCACTCTTCCACGTCACTCCCTTAGAACTGACTCAGTGTTTATCTGAAGACAAAGTGAGAGTTGGGAGGATTTGGAATTAAAATGCACCCTTTGAGGCATCTGCCTCCCTTTCTAACTACAAAAAATACACCATATCCTCTTGGTTAAGCCTGGGCATTACAAGAAAATCGATCAGAATTTAAATTAAAAAAAAAACACGTTTAGTTGAAAAAAACAAAACTTGAAAGACACCAAAAAAAATCCTTGATATAAATCCATGCGGATTTATATACGATTTATATCAGTTTCTACTTCCACCCTTCCAGGCTGCTCCCTTAGAACTGACTCAGTGTTTATCTAAAGACTCAGTGAGAGTTGGGAGGATTTAGCATTAAAATGCACCCTTTGAGGCATCTGTCTCCCTCTCTAACTACAAAAAAAATACAGCATATCATCTTAGTTAAGCCTGGGCATTATAATAAAATCGATCAGATATTGAATAAAAAAAACACACATTTTGTTGAAAAAAAAACAAAACCTGAAAGACACCAAACAAAAATCCTTGATACATCCATGCGGATTTATATTCGATTTATATCAATTTCTACTTCCACCCTTCCACGTCACTCCTTTAGAACTGACTCAGTTTCTATCTGAAGACTCAGTGAGAGCTTGGAGGTTTTCGTATTAAAATGCACGCTTTGAGGCATCTGCCTTCCTCTCTAACTACAAAACAATACATCATATCATCTTGGTTAAGAAAAAAAAATTAAACTTAATAAAATAAAAAAAAACATGCATTTTTTTGAAAAAAACAAAACTTGAAAGACACTAAACAAAAATCCTGGATACAGCCATGCGGGTTTACATTCGATTCATATCAATTTCTACTTCCACCCTTCCACGTCACTCCCTTAGAACTGACTCAGTGTTTATCTGAAGACAAAGTGAGAGTTGGGAGGTTTTGGAATTAAAATGCACCCTTTGAGGCATCTGCCTCCCTGTCTAACTACAAAAAATACATCATATCATCTTGGTTAATCCTGGGTATTATAAGAAAATCGATCAGATATTAAATTAAAAAAAAACACAAAAAAAAAAACTTGAAAGACACCAAACAAAAATCCTGGATACAGCCATACGGATTTATATTCGATTTGTATCAATTTCTACTTCCACCCTTCCACGTCACTCCCTTAGAACTGACTCAGTGTTTATCTGAAGACTCAGTGAGAGTTGGGGGGTTTTGGCATTAAGACGCACACTTTGAGGCAACTGCCTCCCTCTCTAACTACAAAATAAATACATCATATCATCTTGGTTAAGCCTGGGCATTATAAGAAAACCGATCAAAAATAAAATAAAAAAAACACACATTTTTTCAACAGAAAGTAAGGAGTAGCATTAAAACTTAAAACAACCAGAAATTATTCTGTGTATGAGGTGTATTCTGTGTAACCCTTATGGCTATTTACTATAGACAAAGCAATAGCATTGCCTCTGACTAACAGGTGACTTGAACTTTCATTTCCCTTCTAATGAACATCAGAAATTATCCAGGGGGAATTCTTCGGGGTGATTTTCCGAAAGGGGGGGAAGTATTTTCCAGGGAGGGATCCAGTCAATGCGTCGACTGGTTCAGGTCGAGGTAGATAGCAACATGAGTAGTTACTTCAACATCAAAGGAAGTAAGTTAAATTTAAACTAACAGATAAATGCAGTTCGAGCTTTTCTCAGTATCTACAGTTAAGATTCTAGCACTAGGGATTACTTTGATTTGAATGCAAAATCTTCCTATACGTAGACTATCTAAAAGTCTTACTTCTATTTGATCTTAGAGGCCTCAGAGGCCTGGGTGCGAGAGTAGGTTCAAAATTAGTCTAATGAGCATATAAGTTGCTTGTTTGGTAATACTTTAATTTAATGAGCTCATATAAATGTTTACAATATTTAACTAAGTTTGTATTATGTCGTTATGTTTGATGTAAATATTTTTTTCGGTAAATAAATAAATAATGCGAAAAATATTCAGACGAAAAAAGTCAAGAGCTAATAAAAAGGATAGAGATAATACACAAGAATACAGAAAAATTGTTTCTAATGCAATTTTGTATGATAACATCAAAAACCTGATTGGATTTTTCTTAGCATATACCTTTTAAACCAAAAAATAATCAATATTTAAAATAAAAAGAAAAACACTTACTCTGATCAATGTCTTTTCCTGGGACGTGATTGCAGTTGTAACATGTCCTGTTTTGGTTACCTTAGTTTTAAAAACTGTAGAAATAATAACATTCCCAGATAACCTGAGGAGTTCAATAATTTCCTGAGGTATAAAGTCCCTGTTCTTGACGATAAAATCATCGGTTGTATAAGTTACTTTGCCTGTGTAATGCGCGACTGTAAATTCGGTGTCACTTTTTACCTCAAGGTATTTACACCGGAGAAACTGATTCAAACTTCCTAAAAGGAAAGAAATTGTGAAATAGGTTCAGTCCCGATAATTTTATTCCAAAAAAAATCTAAAAAAAAACATAATCAATATAAGAAAAACATCAAGGATAAAGCATAAATATATGATATGGATCGTAAGTATAAATATAACCGTTTTTATCAGTTACAAAAAATCAGTTTGCTGAGGATATATTCGACAATTGCGACAGATTAAAAGATCTAAAGATACTGCAAAAGTTGTTTATATTATCTTGTTGAAAGATATTTGTTTGTTAAATCACTATATATTTAATGGCTTGTTTTAATATCGCAGTTACAATCGGCTATTGTTCGTTCTTTGATATATCTTAAACACTAAAATAAAATAAAACTTATAAAAGCTTTCAGATATTGTTACAGTTTAAATTTAAAAAGTAGAATTCTTAATAAGACACTATATATATTTTGAAGTTTACACAATAGCTTTAGAGATTCTAAAAGAGAACTAAAATAAAATGATGTTTATTTAAAAAGTGTTTGGTATATTTATTGTCTCGATTCAAAAAGTAGAATTGCTGATAGGTCACTATAAATATTTTTGCATTTTACATAATCACTTTAGAAATTTTGTAATTAGAACTGAAAAAAAATTATTTTAAAATTGTCAGGTATTTTTCTAGTTTGAATTCAAAAGGTAGAATTGTTGTTAAAAACCTAAAAATAGTATTGCATTCTATGCAATAATCTTAGTCTATTTAACACCTATGGAATGACGTCGTTAAATACTGTTGGTGCTGACGTCGTTATAATCATTAAATAGATTTTACTTTTTATGTCATTTATGTTTATAGTCTAAAATTATGACGTTATTTGTCATCTTGCATACGAAAATGCAGTTTTTCGTAGACAATTTATTTTATTTTAAATTTTATTGTTTTTAATTACAAAAGCACGTAGATGTAGCAATTTAATTTTAAATAAGACATTAGAACAGCTCTCTATGATGTTCAAGTGTGCCACTAACAGTAAAGAAAAAACGAAAAAAAAGATGATTCTGATTCAGAATATCGTGGTTGCACCCACTTTCCTTGTTTTCAAGCCGGTTTGATTTCCTTGTTGTTCAATTTAGGGACTGTGAGTATTTTTTATGAGGGTTTCGACCAAGGCGGCTTCAATAGTGGCCTTTGTGTTTCGATCTGACACCATTTTTAGAGGATTTTTGACTTTTTATTACTAAGGGACGTGTTCGTCTCTTACTAAGTTGTAGCTACCGTTATAATCACGATCAGTTAAGGATAAGCTGGAAGGAACAATTTAATTCACGACATAATTTTTCAATTCAACTGGAATTGCTGATTCGCCCCCCCCCCTATGACTTGGAACTAAAGAATAAAACGATGGTTATTTCGATACGTCTTTTAGATATTAGGCTACAAATAGTCCAGGCAAAACAACATTCCAAAGTCGGAGGTAATGATGCACGAAAGTCAAGCGCAAACGAGATCTTTGGCTAAGACACATGTGACAACCAGCATCACAACGAACACATTGAATGGTAAATGAATTCTGAGGTTAGAAGAGAAGCAGCACTGAGAGTCGTAATCAGGAAACAAAATCCAGAAGAAAATATCTCATAAAATGTAAGATGCATTGATGTATTACTTTTACGTCATTTACAGTAATTAGTTAAAAAAAAAATTTTCCACAAAAAAACGTTTTTAAAAAAAAGTAAGGAACTCCATTAAACCAAAAATGAAGAAAAATAGAATCAAATAATCTACCAAGCATACAATTACCTCAAAAGGTATCAATAAATAAGTCAAACCCAAAACAAACAGAAATTAAAATAAACAACACAGTCAAACTCAAAACGGGCAGAAATTAACATGAATAGGGTTCTAAATCCTTATGCTTTCTAAAGCCAGAATATAATTTGTACTTTACAGAAAAAAATTCAAATGAATTTGCGTTGTCAGTTTAATATACATATGCTGGTATTTATTTCTTAAAGTCTTAGCTAATTTTTGATTTCTTAAGGTTATAAAAGTAAAAAATTTAAAAGAATTTTTTAGTAAAGTACAAATTATATTCTAGCTTTTAGAAAGATAGGGGTCACTTTCGATTATTAAAAAGGGCACTAGTTCTTTCAATTTCCCATCAAATTTGCCCTTTTTGAAGTTTCTACGACAACGCTGTCTATAAAAACCTTATATGTCCCCAGAGCATAACTTGCAACCCTTGCCCTGAGGGCTCTGAGGGGCAGATCATCCTTAAAGACCTAAATTCCAGAACTTTCAACGACATTGAAAAATGGCTATCTCAAAATGTTCATTGGATGTTTTTATGGAAATGGTGGGCGTGAGAGGGGGTTAGTTGCCGTCTAATCACTTTCTACTATTAAAAAGGACCCTAACTTTTTCAATTTTCAATCAAATGAGCCCTTTTTAAAGTTTCTACGATAATCCTTTCTTTAAAACATCTCGTATGCCCCCAGGGCATAACTTACAACCCTTGCCCTGAGGGCTCCGAGGGGGTTATCATCCTTAAAGACCTAATTTCCAGAAATTTCAACTACGTTGAAAAAATGGCTATTTTAATATTTTGATTGGATGTGTTTTTGGAAACGATGGATTTGAGAGAGGGTTAGTTGCCCTCCAATCAATTTCTACTATTGAAAAGGACACTAGACCTTTCAATTTCCAATCGAATGAGCCATTTTTGAAGTTTCTAATAAAACGCTTTCTATAAATACCTTATATGCCCGAAGGGCATGACTTGCAACCCTTTCCCTGAGGGCTCTGAGGGGGTTATCATCCTCAAAGACCCAATTTCCAGAACTTTCAATTACGTTGAAAGAAATGGCTATCTCAAAAATTTAATTCTATATGTTTGTGGAAATCGTGGGTGTTAGAGGGTGGTTAGTTGCCCTCCAATCACTTTCGACTATTAAAAAGGATACTATCCCTTTCGATTTCCAATCGAATGAACCCCTTTTGAAGTTTTTATGACGATTATTCCTGTAAAATCTTATTTGCCCCCAGGGCATAACTTACAACCCTTGCCATGAGGAGTGTGTCTTTCAATTTCCAATCGAATGAGCCGTGTTTGAAGATCTTATGACTACCTTTTCTGTAAAAACCTTATATGTCCCAAGGGCATAACTTACAACCCTTGCCTTGATGGTTGTGGGGGGGAGTGTCCTATTCTAAGATATAATTTCCAGATCTTAATTTCCAGATCTACGTTAAACAAAATGGCTATCTCAAAATTTTGATTGGATGTGTTTGGGGAAATGGTGGGCGTGGAAAATCTGCGGTTAGAAGGCAGCAGTGAGAATTACAACGAGTCCAAGAAGAAAACAAATCACATAAAATGGATGATTCTTTGATGCAAAAATTACATCATTTTTTCCTAGAGGTGGTCATATCGTTTCTAATATCTATGATGCATGCAAAATTATAAAGGATGACAAATTAATCCGAAGAAATAAAGGAAAAGGCTAGGAACAAGAGGTAGCAAAAATCACATTGAATTGTGAACGAAAATATTGCACAAAAAAAAATCTGCAGTTAGAAGACTAAGTAAATTCCAATTTGAATTAAGGGACGTGTAAGTTTTCGTGTGTTTGAACATATGAAGGGAAAACAGGAAGAAAAAATTGGTTTTTAGTATCTATGACACGTGTAAAACGACGCAACATGCCAAATGGCTCGGAGACGCGGAACAAGAAACAGCAAAATCACATTGAGAGCGAAAGTATGACTTCAAACTGAAGAATAATACGGCTATTTTGTAATTTAGATGTTTCATAAATTACAATGTAATAAGGAACGGGCTGTTTTAGCCCGTTCTTTTTATGTTTTAGCCCGTTTTTATCCTTTACATATTTTTTTATTATAGTTCAACTAGGCAACGATCATTAGGATTTTCGTAATATTTTTATAGCCTATTCATTCAAGGCTAAATCCACCTGTAGTTGTGTGATATATTAAATAGTAAAATTTTATTTTATTCTAATTAGGAAACACCCATTCAGATTTTCATAATTTTTAATTTATTCCGTCTTTTTCCCGCAATTTTTTATATGTACTCACAATAGACTACTGTTTAGGCTAAATTGAATGGTCTTTTTGGAAATCACGAATTCTTTTACTATCAGTGTTACTGATAGGTTCTTTAGTTGCTGCCACCAGATATTGTCACAGAAATGGTGCTGCACCCCTTTATCGGAGTGGAAATATTCGCTGGCACAAAATACTGTAATGGAAAGCTTCACGGTCACCACTACTGTATCCTAAAGTTCAATTCCCTGGCTCCTTTTGAAAAATATTATCTTTATATATATATATATATAAATTATATATATATATATATATATATATATATATATATATATATATATATATATATATATATATATATATATATATATATATATATATATATATATATATATCCTTATCCTTACAAAGATTTGAAAATAAGTGACTATTAAGGGCATGGCTCTTTGTAAATTATATATATATATATATATATATAAATATTATCTTTATATATATAATATGTAAAGGATAAAAGGAAGAAGGGATTGAATTCACGCCAGATTTTCTAAATTCATCATAAACTGCATATTTGTCAGCGTATGACAAGAACCTAAGGAATAAAATAATAATCATACCAATGCGTAATTTAGGCATTTCACAAGGCATAGGTATTAGAAAATAAACTGGTTTTATTCTAATCATGCAACAAAACACTTAAAGCAAAAGCATAACGGGAAAAGCTGAGAAAGTAGTTTATGTATCTATAACGTCACGGGATTTTTTAAACATGATTGTGAATGACTTCGAACAGATAAAGTAAAAGGCATGGAAAAATTTATGGGCTAATGCAATCACAGTAGCAGTAACACTGCTAATAGTAGAAGTCACAATCACAAGTAGTAGCAGTTTTAGTCACAACTTGTTACGCTCGTAGTAAAAATTCTCACTATCGCAGTTACAAGTTATCGCAGCCCCAGTCACAATTCGAGGGGGTAGCAGTCAAGTTGCATTAGTATTTGCAGTCGCAAGCAGTTACAGTCAGACTCATTGATTATGGCAATCGCAACTACTCGCAGTTATAACCGCAGTAGTATTAACAGCAGAAGTGGTCCTGTGACTGTAAATGCTGCTGAAAGCTCTACTATTACAACTACAACTATTAAACTAAATTAAAAGAGTTTGACCACATCCTGCTTGTCAAAATGACATCCAGATTGTCATCCAGATTGTCAAAAGGGCTTATCTGATGTATATCACAAATGACTATGGTTACAAAGTGGAAAATTTCGGGAAAAATTAAGGAAAAGATATCCTGGGGATATCTATACTGATCTCAGAAACAGCTACAAGTATTAAGTTAAAAGTTTAATGCATCCAGGTTGTCAAAATATTGTATCTTAAATGTTTCAAGAACAGTTAGAGAATGTTATCAAGTCGGAACATTCGGAGAAATTTTGAATGGAATTTTTACCTTAAGGACACAATGTATATCCCAGAAACAAATGGGCGTAGGTGTAGTATATTTGGAACGGCTGATACTAGTAAGTTAAAAATCACAGGAAATTAGTTGGTGGAGTTTTTATTGGCATGGTGAACTAAATCAGAAGATACTAAGTACATTCTGGTTGTCAAAATTGAATGTTTACAATGTGTCAGAAACAGTTAAGGGTATTTAGCCAATGTTGAACTTGATCAAAACAAAACTACGTGCATCCTGGTTGTCAAAAAGGAATACATGCAATATCTAATAATCGGCTGATGTTATTTAGTCGAAACTTTAGGGGATGTTGGGCTGAATCAAAATATTTTATTTACATCAAGCTTGAGTGCAATATCTCAGCAACAACCAAGAGTATTAAGTTGAAACTTTCACAGCATGTTGAAGGGGATGTTAGACTCAATCAAAAGACACTATATGCATCCTGGTTTTCAGAAAGGGTGTGTCTCCAATGTCTCTGAAACGGCTAATAGTATTTAGTTGACACTACCAGGGAATGTAATAAACCAAAATATACTTATGAAAACTAATAAAACTGGAATCGGATATTTTTATTCCTTAGTCGAAAGTGTGAAGAATTGGAGACATGTTCATTGTATTATCCAATAATAAATCCTTAAAAAAAACAGAAATTAATTTAAAAAACCTTTCCTCCTTGAATCTTTTCCAAGAAAAGTAGAGAGCCATGTCTTTAAATGAGCAACTGTGAATGCACTAAATATTATTTATGCGTCAAAATTTTCTAGAAAACGGCTCCACAATCTTTTTTAATTTGTACCCTAAAATTATCTGGCCTGAAAAACGACCTATATACGTCAAGTGTAATGAACAGAATTTGGTATATCTAATAGCCAATAGCCCATTAGTCCTTCGAAACAAGTCAATAGTCCTTTTTAGTACTTTAAAACCAAACATTTGCATCTGATACAAAAAACAGAGGAAGATTTTCAGACGAAGAAAGATAGAGACAAAACTTCGAATAGATTGTGGTAAAACAGGGACTTCAGAGCCAAGAGATTATAGGTTTTGGGGTAAAATATAAATAACAAATCTAAAACTAAAACACACTTTATCACTTCCTAACCATAAGCTACTTTTATCAAATTTTGGAAAGACTGCATTGTTTTGAGCGGAAGTTTTATTTAATATGATTAATTTATAATCTGATATTTATTGCTTATTTGTTGATTTTGTTTGCCTCCATACCCTTAGATGAGTCATATTTTCATTTGCGGTCATTGTACCAATGAATATAATCAAGAAGGGAACTAGTTCTGTCTCTCTAAGACTCTGCAGGATATTTGCCTCACTCTACCTATCCGACTTGACCTTGCTATCTTCTGAGGAAGGGATCTCACGGCCAAGTTTGGGATCACGGGATCACTCCTGAAAGACCGGGGCACATATCGCATTACGAAAACTGCTAACAGCTAGTTTACCTCACAACAACTGGTGGCAGTAAAGAAACTGAGTCCAGAGGACAAGCAAGTTCTTAGTTAGATCAAAATGGCGTTACTTGAACAAGAATTAAAACTAAAGTCCCTTAGAGTGGTTCTTGAAATAGCGAAAATTATACTGGAGTATACAGGAACCAACTATGTGGATGAAATTATTGAGAAATCAAAACTTTTAAGTGATTTGACTGAACATCTAACCTTAAGATTAAGGAAAAATGTTTGTCAGCCAGGTTAAGGGGAAGCGCGTTACAATTCATCGAATCAATCCACGAGTATCAAACAGTTCGTGGTAACGAACTGTAAGTAAGGAGCGACCCGGCTCAATGGTAACCGAAACTCTAAAAAACGGGATTTTGATACCAATAGATACATCAAAAGAATCATATTTTAATTCTGATTTCAAATATATAAGTTTCATTAAGTTTAATCGTACCCATCAAAAGTTACGTGCCTGAGAAAATTTGGCTGATTTTCGAAAAAAGGGGAAAGACCCCTAAAAGTTATAGAACCTTAATGAAAATCACACCATCATATTCAGCGTATCAGAGAACCCTACTGTAGAGGTTTCAAGCTCCTATCTACAAAAATGTGGAATTTTCCATTTTTTGCCAGAAGAAAGATCACGGATGCGTGTTTATTTGTTTGTTTGTTTGTTTGTTTGTTGTTGTTTTTTTTCCCCAGGGGTGATTGTATCGACCCAGTGGTACTAGAATATCTTGGGAGGGCTCATTGGAATGGAAATTAAAAGTTCTAGTGCCCTTTTTAACTGACCAAAAAAAATGGAGGGCAACTAGGCCCCATCCCACGCTCATTTTTTCCCAAAGTCACCTAATCAAAATTTTGAGATAGCCCTTTTGTTCAGCATGGTCGAAAATATGATAAAAATGTCTTTTAGGATGACTTGATCCCCCAAAGTCCCCAGGGGGAGGGCTGAAAGTTATGAACTTTACTCAATGTTAACATATAGTATTGGTTATTGGGAAGCATACAGACTTTTTCAGAGGAGATTTTTTCTGGTAGGTGGGGGACGGAGAGGGTCGGGGGCTATATGGAAGGATCTTTCCATGAAGGTAGTTTTCATGGGGGCAGGGACATTGCTATGACGGGGGCGCCGGATTTCCCAGCATTATTAAAGAAAAAGATCAGGAATTAAATAAAAAAAAACAAGTTTTTCAACTGATCAACTGATTGTGATTAAGAGGTCATTTTTAAAGAACTGGAAAAAATTCGAACATAGTTTAAAGAGCAGGGTATTGACTAGGGGGCGAACCCTCTAATATACGTGTTAAAAATTTATGAATATAGAAGTTCGTTACGTAAGTTAATTCTAAGTTACGTATATTTATTACTAATAAAAACGTTCGTAAATAAAATTAAACAAGTTTCGAGAAAGCCATTTAACCAAATAAAATATGCAAATTTTGTTTTAATTATTCATGTACGGTGAGCCAAAATCAAAACCTGCATTAATTCAAAAACGTTCAAAAATTAAATAAAAAAAACAAGTTTTTTTAACTGAAAGTAAGGAACGACGTTAAAACTTAAAACGAACAGAAATTATTCCGTATATGAAGGGGGCTGTCCCCTCCTCAACGCCTCGCTCTTTACGCTAAAGTTTGACTTTCTCACAACTCTATTTTTTTAAACAATAAAAAAACTTTAGCGTAAAGAGCGAGGCGTTGAGGAGGGGACAGCCCCCTTCATATACGGAATAATTTCTGTTCGTTTTAAGTTTTAACGTCGTTCCTTACTTTCAGTTAAAAAAAACTTGTTTTTTTTATTTAATTCGTGACTAAGCCGATAAAATTTGCAGCTCTGTATGTTTGCAGGTGGGATAAAGCAGAGCTGATGAAACCATAAGAGAAGTACAATTGCACGCATTTACACAGGTGTTATTAAAAAACTTGTTATGTTAATACTGTCACAAAAACCTGGTAATCTCGGGACAGCTATTGCTCTGGTAAAAGAGAAATCCAAATTGATGAAGCAGTGAAAAAATTTGTACCAGATGTAAATAAATGTCACAAGAAATCGAAATGGTGTCAATAGAAAAAAGAGAAACAGCGCCCAAGATTTGCAGATCCGAGTCATAGAGTTAGGGGCCACAAAAAGGGCCGAGATCCATCTTTCACGGATTCTGACGACCAGTCCAGTGGTTTCAGGTCTTTAATGGCTTGAAAATTCAAGTATTATGGACATCTCTCACCTCATCCCACAGAGAATATCGGTGCAAACAAGGATATGTCTAAAATATATAGGAACAGGTATAGACCTAGATAAGTACAGCAAGCTTCAAATCAGAATAGGCGGAATAAAAAAAGCTTCATTTCTCATTATTGTGGTAAGCCAAACAATTATGCTACAGAATGTTGTACCAGGATACGAAATGAAGGCTTAACGTATACAAAAGTAAACAAGTTTCAACCACAAGGTGAGAAAGATTTAGAAAGCCACAGGCCAACTAAAAGGCGGCAAGCATGACCATAATAGGACATTATGATTTATGGTGTATTATTATTTATTTTTCACCCACACTCAGCAACAGAATAATACGTGGAATAACACATAAAATAAACACACGTAAATTAAAAATGCAAATCGAAATAAAAAACACATTGAAACTGTTATAGAGTGAGTCATAAAAAATATATAACTAAAAGTTGGCAAGCATGACCATAATAGGACAATATGATTTAAGGCGTATTATTATTTATTTTTCACCCACACTCAGAAACAGAATAATATATGGAATAACAAATAAAATAGACACACGTAAATGAAAAATGCAAATCGAAATAAAAAACACATTGAAACTGTTATAGAGTAAATCATAAAAAGTATATAACTAAAAGTTGGCAAGCAGGACCATAATAGGACATTATGATTTAGGGCGTATTATTATTTATTTTTCACCCACACTCAGAAACAGAATAATATGTGGAATAACACATAAAATAAACACAGGTAAATCAAAATGCAAATCGAAATAAAAAACACATTGAAACTGTTATAGAGTAAGTCATAAAAAATATAAAAGGAAGGAAAGAGAAAAAACAAGTATAAACGGAGGAAGAAAGAGAAAAGAAACAACAAACAAAAAACTGATAACTGAAAGAACCAAACTACGCAAATTTGTGTAGAAATATTGACTCAAGCTGAGTTTGAGAGCCTTCTGTGCAGTAATTCAGGTTTAACTGTAATATCAGGAACAAAACGTTCCTAGTAAGAATTGAGGACACCAACATGAGCATAAAACTCTGGATTAATAACAATACACAGCATGGGTCTATTTCACATTTTTTTTTACCAATGGACTTTCATGAATTTTGAATGCCTAGATCAGGCCTTCCTAATCTATCGGTCATGTTAAAGTCAAATATTTAAATATCATAGTCAAATATCTATAACATAATTCAGGAAAATATATATATTGTCAAGTTGATGAATTTTTAAAGACTGAAGGCCTAGAATGGAAAAATAGCTGTGGAATATGCAGAGATGGTGCAAGAGCGATGACGGGCAAAAACATTGCTTTTAAATGATTTTTTTTCAGGCTACTCATTATGACCCTATAACTTTTACTCACTGCCTTATTCATTTAGAGGCCCTTGCAGCAAAAAAATAAGCCTCATGATTGAACGATGGACTTCAGAATGCTGTTAAGATTATAAATTTTATTAAGAGCCATGCCCTTAATAGTCACTTATTTTCAAATCTTTGTAAGGATATTGATTCCGTCTATACAACTTTATTATTACATGCAGAAGTAAGATGGTTGTCAAGAGGTCAAAGTTTAAGAAGATTATTATTATTAAAAGACGGAACTGAAATATTCTTAACCGAACGAAAATGTGAACTTGCTGCTTTTCTTCAAAACGACTTATGGCTATCCAAGCTCTGTTATTTGTCGGATATCTTCGCAAAATTAAACGATCTCAACTTGTCTCTGCAAGGAAAAAATTTCTATATATTTACTTGTAGTGATAAAACTGAAAGTTTTATTAAAGAGATTAAAATTTGGAAGGATAGTTTATTGCAAAAATTATTTTAGATCATTTAAAAGCGCTAGAATCCCAGTTCCGTACATGTTTTATATTAATAGTGATTTCAAAAAGGTAGCTTGGATTGAAAATCAGTTTTGTATTCATTTAGCTGAGATTGATCTCATGCCACTTAAAGCTCAAGAGGAATTTGCTGAGCTTTTGAATGATTCAAACTTAAAGCTACAATTTCCAAAAAATCCCTTGACTGAATTCTGATCAGAACTAGAACTGAATTTTCCACAATTGCATATATGGCTTTATATGTTCTTTTGCCATTCAAAACCACATATTTATGTGAAGTTACTTTCTGAGCTTTGACACATATTAAACCCCAATATCATTCATCACTAAAAAATGCTGAAGAGGTCTTACGTCCGGCAGCGTCAAACATTCCACCAAGATTTAATTTGTTATGCAATAAAAAACAGGCAGATCCATCTCACTAAGGTTTTTCCTTTCATGTTAATCTAATATTTACCATCCAACAACTGCGACCGAATATATTCGATTGAATTAAGGCGGTCAGAATTCTCTTTTATTTATCTTATTGCAAAAAATTAAATTTTGATGAAAAATAGGGCATACACTTTTTGTAAGTATAATACAGACAACTCTTCAACTTTTGTGTTTTTTTTTTTTTGTATATTTTTAAACGAATTCTAAAACTATATATTTTCATGTGTATATGTATATTATTACTTAATAAATGAATCATCAAAAAATATTTATTTGTCTTTCAATTATATTTATATGCAGTCGCCAGGAAACTTTCAATTATAAATGGGGTCGTGAATGAAAAAAGTTTAGGAAGCCTTGGCCTAGATTAATAAGTAGCACAAATAGTTCTCACCCAATTGGTATTTATGTGATGAGTAGAGCCTACCTAAGAACATAGATTTGTCTCCAGTGGCCTTGCATTCTTCATCTAAAAACGCCAGGACGCCTTCTGGTTTCATCAGTAAAAGATCTAAAATTGGTCGGTTGTCAAAATATGAATACCCAGTTGAATCTATGTCTTCTTGTTTACAATCTTGCTAAAAATATGGAGAGCGAGAATGATTAAGCACAACATTCGCATACTTATGATCTAATCAGATGACGAGAATTCTTCCTTATAGGAAAGTTGGGCACTTGATGTAAAATTTCCTTATCAAACCCACAGATTGTTTTGTTATTTCGCCCCCCAAATTTCAACACGAACATTTTACCACTGATGCAACCATAATCTGTATTTGATGCTGCTATCCATGCTAGCATCTATTTTAAATTTTACATAAAAAAATACAACCGATTAAAAATACTAGTTTTCGACAGAGCAAATAATAAGCTAGGTTTCGCTTAAAGTTTTCTATTGCACTTGGTCTTTTCTATGAAAACTTTTATTGTTTAATATTCCTTCAATACAACAATAAAAATAACTATTAGTATAACAGACGGTATTTAGGTGGTACAAAGGATTATTATTTCAACAGTATTTATAAAAGAAAAATTATAAGGAGTTTAACACTTTTGCTTACATAATCCATGGGAGCGCAAAGCTTATGGCACATTTTGTGTCTTTGAATTTTTCTTTTATGGAGATATTTAAGGTTTATATTTCCTGTGAAATATACAATTTTGTGACAAGCTTGAAGGAGCACATTAGGTTATTTTGTAGGTGGGGGGAAGACACCCCAAAGAGTGCATTTTAATGCCCAAATGTCCAACCTACCATTGAGCATAAATATATTCAATAATTATGCTGTATTGGATACAATCAAACCATGGCTGAGATCACCTTGTGCAACTTGAAAACTTAAATTAGAATGTGATTTTTTAATTATTGAACCAAAACCCCAAACAACTGGAAAATATTCATTGTATTAACCAACAATAAAATTTTGGAATAAAAAATAAACGAAAATTATATTTTTTAAAAATTTCGGAAACAAAGATTTTAAAGAAAAGTAAAGAGCCATATTAAAACTTAAGAGGAACAGAAATAAAGCCCTATAATTACTCAAACTTAACACGCCAGAAATTATTATGAAACAATAAATGAAACCCAAAACAAACAGAAACTAAAATAAATACTCATATCAAACATAAAGATAAAATATACAGATATAGATGAATAAATCAATGCTAAAACAAGTAAAAAGTAAACTATATACTTAATTCAAACCTAAAACAAACAAAAATTGGTACTAGCATGAGTTTGGCAACTTAAGGTTAAATACCCTGTTAACCTTCTAAAATCTATTGCGTCATTCGCGCTTTACTGAAAACCAAATATATTTTTAAAAAATTATTATTAAAACATTGAAAAAAATACTGTTAAATAAAATCTTGAATCTTGATTCTTTGTGATTTCTTTAAAGTAATATCATCGTATATTAATCATCCAGTTTATTTTCATAAGTTCTTCCCAGTTATCTTGATTATTAAAGTGATTTATTTTTAATTTTTTCTCGGCGTTTTTTAAAATTAAAACACTCTGTTCAAAATACACATAATTTACTTTTTCTTTGAAAGACTTCTTTTTCGGAAGGTTTGTTTTTTTTAATTAAGGAATATTCAACATCGATATTCACGGCGAGGAAACTTGTTGGGAGATAAAAGAAACACAAAATTGTACACTTATAATCAGTTGTTTGTCGTAAAACTCGCAAATCTGCCTCCCAATTCCGGAGAAACTGAAGAGGATAAGGAGACAAAAAGACTCACAGAAGACAGGAGTAGGAATGACAGTGCCAGCGCGACGCGAACACATGTGCTGTCATCTACAATTGAGTCTAACGCTGACGGGATATAATTTATTCAAGGATTATTGATGGAGTCTAATGGGGTCAAGGTCGATGGATTTGTTGCTGTTCGTCTAGGTGTAATGACTCCAGGGCGAAGTTTGCACATGCGCATTAACGGGGGAGAGATGTGTTGATCTAGGACAAGAGGGGGAAGTGGATTTCTGAGAAATTGATTGCATAATCGAAGGGGAACTGGATTTCTGAGAAATTGATTTACATAATCGGTGGGGGAACTGGATTTCTGAGAAATTGATTACATAATCGGTAAGGAATGTATTGATCGAGTCTAACGGAATTAGAAATGACATCACTTGTTTCCTAGGAATTATGCAGGACTCTAAAGAGATAGAAATTCCATTTTTAAATATGGCTTCTTTGGTCTTTAGAGACACATATAAATTAATATTCTATTTTTAAATATGGCTTCTCCGATCTTTAGGTCAGAGTGATAAATTGATATTCTATCGAAACCATAATAGTGTAGCTAGGAACAACTTAGAGATGAAGAGATTAACGCGGGAATTTTTTCTGGGAATTTTAAATGTGACAGCGCAGGGATGCCAAAACAAAAGGAACACGCAGAAATTAATTTTAGGATATTATTTGGGCGAAACCGTTTGAGACATTTTAGAAGATGATTTAGGCAAAACAGTTTGAGGCATTTTAGCAGATGATTTGGGGTGAAACTCTGTGGTCGTTATAATACACAAGTTCCATTTCAGCAGTGTTGTAAGGTCCCCTACCGCAACCCCAAAGGGCCCCATCCCCCAAAGGGCCCCAGGCCCCCAAAGACCCCCAAAGTTCTCCGAGCCCCCAAAAAACCCCCGGGGCCCCAACGTCCCCCCGGGCCCCCACATTTTTTTTAAATACTTTTTTGAATCAATTTGTTTGTATGTCTGGGTTGGTGTTTGCAAGTCCAAGTGTTTGCCTTTGTTGGTTTGTATGTCTAAAGTGCCCGTCTTTCTCTGTTTACATTTCTGAATCTATTTGTTTGTATGTCTGGGTTGATGTTTACAAGTCCAAGGCTTTGTCTTTGTTGGGTTGAATGTCTAAAGTGTCTCTCATTCTCTGTTTGTATGTCTGAATCTATTTGTTTGCATGTCTGGGTTGGTGTTTCCAAGTTCAAGAATTTGTCTTTGTTGGTTTGTATGTCTAAAGTGACTGTCTATCTCTGTTTGCATGTCTGAATATATTTGTTTGCATGTCTGGGTTGGTGTTTAGAAGTCCAAGAATTTGTCTTTGTTGGATTGAATGTCTAAAGTGTCTGTCTTTCTCTGTTTGTGTGTCTCATTCTATTTGGTTGCATGTCTGGGTTGGTGTTCGCAAGTTCAAGAATTTGTCTTTGTTGGTTTCAATGTCTAAAGTGCCTGTCTTTCTCGGTTTGTATGTCTGATCTATTTGTTTGCAAGTCTGGGCTGGTGTTTGCAAGTCCAAGAACTTATATTTGTTGGTTTGAATGTCTAAAGTGTCTGTCTTTCTCTGTTTGTGTGTCTGATTCTATTTGTTTTCATGTCTGGGTTGGTGTTTGCAAGTCCAAGAATTTGTCATTGTTGGTTTGAATGTCTAAAGTGTCTGTCTTTTGGGAGATGGGGGGCCTTTGGGGGCTTTGGGGCCTTTTGGAGGGATGGGGCCCTTTGGGGTTGGGGTGGGGTAGGGGACCTCACAACACTGTTGAAATGGAACTTGTGTATTATTAGTGACAGAGATAAATTAATATTCTATTTTTAAATATGGCTTCTCCGATCTTTAGGTCAGAGTGATAAATTGATATTCTATCGAAACCATAATAGTGTAGCTAGGAAAACCTTAGAGATGAAGAGATCTTGACAAATTCTTGGACTTGCAAACACCAACCCAGACATGCAAACAAATAGAATCAGACACACAAACAGAGAATGACAGACACATTAGACATTCAAGCCAACAAAGACA
The DNA here is from genome assembly GCF_049724085.1 of Artemia sp. Qi Xiang Cuo. NCBI lineage: Eukaryota > Metazoa > Arthropoda > Branchiopoda > Anostraca > Artemiidae > Artemia > Artemia sp. Qi Xiang Cuo. The sequence continues at coordinate 22,206,860 of NC_142805.1, forward strand.
TATACTTGGACTTGCAAACACCTACCCAGACATGCAAAAAAATAGAATCAGACACACAAACAGAGAAAAAACAGACACTTTAGACATTCAAACCAAAAAAGACAAATAGTTGGACTTGCAAACATCAACACAGACATGCAAACAAATAGAATCAAACACAAACAGAGAAAGACAGACACTTTAAACATTCAAACCAACAAAGACAAATTCTTGGACTTGCAAACACCAACCCAGACATGCAAACAAATAGAATCAGACACACGAACAGAGAAAGACAGGCACTTTAGACATTCAAACCAACAAAGACAATTTCTTTGACTTGCAAACACCAACCCAGACATGCAAAAAAATAGAACCAAATACACAAACAGAGAAAGACAGACACTTTAGACATTCAAACCAACAAAGACAAATTCTTGGACTTGCAAACACCAACCCAGACACGCAAACAAATAGAATCAGACACGCAAACAGAGAAAGAAAGACACTTTAGACATTCAAACTAACAAAGACAAATACTTGGACTTGCAAACACCAACCCAAACACGCAAACAAATAGAAGCAGACACGCAAACAGAGAAAGACAGAGACTTTAGACATTCAAACCAACAAAGACAAATTCTTAGACTTGCAAACACCGACCCAGACATGAAAACAAATAGAATCAGACATACAAACAGAGAAAGACAGACAATTTAGAAATTAAAACCAACAAAGACAAATACTTGGACTTGAAAACAATAACCCAGACATGTAAACAAATAGAATCAGACACACAAACAGAGAAAGACAGTCACTTTAGACATTCAAACCAACAAAGACAAATTCTTAGACTTGCAAACACCAACCCAGACATGAAAACAAATAGAATCAGACATACAAACAGAGAAAGACAGACACTTTAGAAATTCAAACCAACAAAGAAAAATACTTGGACATGAAAACACTAACCCAGACATGTAAACAGATAGAATCAGACACACAAACAGAGAAAGACAGACACTTTAAACATTAAAACCAACAAAGACAAATTCTTGGATTTGCAAACACCAACCCAGACATGCAAACAAATAGATTCAGACATACAAACCGAGAAAGACAGGTACTTTAGACATTCAAACCAACAAAGACAAATTCTTGGACTTGCAAACACCAACCCAGACATGCAAACAAATAGATTCAGACATACAAACAGAGAAAGACAGGCACTTTAGACACACAAACCAACAAAGACAAATTCTTGATGTTGGAAAAACTACCCCAGGTATGCAAACAAATTCATTCAGCCATAAAAACATAAAAAGACAGGCACTTTAGACATTCAACCCAACAAAGACAAATTCTTGGACTTATAAACACCCACCCAAACATACAAACAAATTGATTCAGAAATCTAAACAGAGAAAGACAGGCACTTTAGATATACAAACCAACAAAGGCAAACACTTGGACTAGAAAACACCAACCCAGACATACAAACAAATTGATTCAAAAAAGTATTTAAAAAATGTGGGGGCCTGGGGGGACTTTGGGGCCCCAGCGGGTCTTTGGAGGCTCGGAGGCCTTTGGGGGCCCGGGGCCCTTTGGGGGGATGGGGCCCTTTGGGGTTGGGGTAGGGGACGTCACAACACTGTTCAAATGGATCTTGTGTATTAGAACGACCACAGAGTTTCATCCCAAATCATCTTCTAAAATGTCTCAAACTGTTTGGCTTAAATCATCTTCTAAAGTTTCTCAAACGGTTTCGCCCATATAATCCCCTAAAACTAATTTCTGCGTATTCCTTTTGTTTTGGCATCCCTGGGCTGTCAAATTTGAAATTCCCAGGAAAAAATTCCCGCGTTAATCGCTTGATCTCTAAGATGTTCCTAGCTACACTATTATGATTTCGATAGAATATCAATTTATCACTCTGACCTAAAGATCGGAGAAGCCATATTTAAAAATAGAATATTAATTTATCTCTGTCACTAAAGACCAAAGAAGCCATATTTAAAAATGGAATTTCTATCTCTTTAGAGTCTCGCATAATTCCTAGGAAACAAGTGATGTCATTTCTATTTCCGTTAGACTCGATCAATACATTCCCCATCGATTATGTAATCAATTTCTCAGAAATCCATTTCCCCAACTGATTATGTAAATCAATTTCTCGGTAATCCACTTCCCCTTCGATTACGCAATCAATTTTGCAGAAATCCACTTCCCCCTATTGTCCTAGATCAATACATCTCTCCCCCGTTAATACCCATGTGCAAACTTCGCCCTGGAGTCATTACACCTAGACGAACAACAACAAATCCATCGACCTCGACCCCATTAGACTCGATCAATAATCCTTTAATAAATCATATCCAGTCAGCGTTAGAATAAATTGTAGATGGCAGCACATGTGTTCGCGTCACGCTGGCACTGTCATTCCTACTGACATGATGATTAGTGTGTTATCCCGTGCAATAATGCTAACGCCTGTTGAAGAGGGGGAGCAAGCAACTAGCTGATGGACTTCGGAATTAAATCCAAGAATAAAGCTGAACCGAAAATGGTTAAGAATTGCTATTCCAAACAATTAAACCTGAAGACTGGGATGCATACTCGGAAGGTTTAGAACTCCTTAAAAAGAAATAAAAAGAGAAATAGAGAACTATTTGTGAAAGCATAGACCCATATGAAGGTAGTAACAGGTTCAAACAAAACTAATACCTCTCATATTTTGAAAGCGTAGGCCTAGCGAAAGCGGATGGTGCTCTCACAGCAGATCTAGAAGAAACTCTGAACCACATTCTTGAAGTACATAGAAATGACCAGCGAGAGCCTTTGTGCCAGTAATTTTCTGGCACAAAAAAGGAGGCTTTCACTCCAAATTTTACAAGAGGACTGGTTTACAAGAGAGAGTTGTGGATTTCCTTCAACCATTCAAAGCCCCTTGTGCTCATTCTCAATGGTAATCAACAGTGTAGAAAACGGAATTTTGATACCAATAGATACATTAAAGGAATCAGATTTTAATGCTGATTTCAAATATATAAATTTCATCGAGTTTACTCCTACCTATCAAAAGTTACGCGCCTGAGAAAATTTGTCTGATTTTCGAAAAAAGGGGGAAAGACCCTCTAAAAAATATAGAACCTTAATGAAAATCACACCATCATATTCAGCGTATCAGAGAATCCTAATGCGGAGGTTTCAAGCTTCTATCTACAAAAATGTGGAATTTTGCATTTTTTGCCAGAAGAAAGATCACGGATGCGTGTTTATTTGTTTGTTTTTTTCCCAGGGGTGATCGGATTGACCCAGTGGTCCTAGAATATCGTGGGAGGGCTCATTTAAACGTAAATTAAAAGTTCTAGTGCCCTTTTTAATCGACCAAAAAAAATGGAGGGCAACTAGGCCCCCTCCCACGCTCATTTTTTTCCCAAAGTCACCCGATCAAAATTTTGAGATAGCCATTTTGTTCAACATGGTCGAAAATATAATAACTGTGTGTTTTTGAATGTCTTAATTCCCCGAAGTCCCCGGGGGAGGGCTGAAAGTTATGAACTTTACCCAATGTTAATATATAGTATTGGTTATTGGGAAGTATGCAGACGTTTTCAGAGGGGATTTTTTCTGGTAGTGGGGGGGGAGTGGGTCGGGGGCTATATGGGAGGATCTTACCATGAAGGAAGTTTTCATGGGAGAAGAGACATTGCTATGAAGGGGGCGCCGGATTTCCCAGCATAATTTAAATAAAGATCAGAAATTATGTATAAAAAAAACAAGTTTTTTAACTGAAAGTAAGGAGCAACATCAAAATTTAAAACGACAGAAAACATTACGTATATGATTGGCTTCATCCCCTAGTCAATACCTCGCTCTTTAAGCCAAAGATTATTTAGTACTTTCATAAGAGCTATTTATTCTAATTAACGGCATTTGTGATTAAGGGGTACTTTTAAAGAATTGGATCAAAATTCGAACTTTAGCTTACAGAGCAAGGTATTGACTAGGGGGCGAACCCTCTAATATACGTATTAAAAATATAAGAATATAGAGGTTCGTTACGTAAGTTAATTCTTAAGTTACCTATATTTATTACTAATAAAAACGTTCGTAAATAAAATTAAACAGGTTTCGAGGAAGCCATTTAACCAAATAAAAGCAAAATTAATATTCATTTTTTTTTTAATTATTCATGTGCGGTGAACCAAAATCAAAACCTGCATTAATTCAAAAACGTTCAAAAATTAAATAAAAAAAAACAAGGTTTTTTAACTGAAAGTAAGGAACGACGTTAAAACTTAAAACGAACAGAACTTATTCCGTATTTGAAAGGCGTTGTCCCCTCCTCAACGCCTCGCTCTTTACACTAAAGTTTGACTTTCCAACAAATTTAATTTTTTAAACAATAAAAAACCTTAGTGTAAAAAGCGAAGCTTTTAGGAGGTGTTAGCCCCTTTCATATAAGGAATAATTTCTGTTCGTTTTAAGTGTGAATCTTGCTTTTCACTTTAAGTTTAAAAAACTTTTTTTTATTTAATGTCCGATCGTTTTTAACTAATACACCTTTATTTTAGCTCACCGTCATTAAATAATTAAAACAAAATTTGTATATTAATTTTGAACTTATATTGCTAAATGGCTTTCTCTAAGTTTGGTTTAGACGAAATTTACAAATTAACTTATGTAACAAATTTCTATATTCGTATATTTTTATTACGTATATTATGGGGTTCACCCCCTAGTCAATACCTCGCTCTTTACGTTAAATTCAAATCGTGTTCCAATTCTTTAAGAATGAATCCTCAATCACAAAGGCCGTTAATTATAATAAATATCTCTGATGAAAGAACAAAAAAATTTGTTCCCTTGTGAATAGGACGAAATTGGGATAAAAGGGGCGTGGGAGGGGGCCAAGTTACCCTCCAGGATTTTTGGTCTCTGAATAGGCACTACAGCTTTTAATTTCCGTTCGAATGAGCTCTCTCTTGATGTTGTACGACCACGGGGTCGGTAAGATTACCCCTTAAAAAAACCAATAATAAACACGCATCCGTGATCTCTTCTGGCAAAAAATACAAAGTTGCACATTTTTGCAGATATGAGCTTGAAACCAATGTAGGCTAATAGGGTTTTCGGATACGCTGAATCTGACGGTGTGATTCTCATTAAAATTCTTTCACTTGTAGGGGAGCCTTTGATGAGTAATACTAAACTTAATAAAATTTATATATTTAGAATCAGCAATATAAGCCCATTCTTTTGGTACAATTATTGACATGAAAATTCCTATTTTTAAAGTTTCGATTACTATTGAGCCGTATCGCTTTTTTTATGTTTTTTTTTTATTACGTATATGTTTTTACGTATATGAGAGGGTTCTCTCCTTAGTCAATACCACGCTCTTTACGCTAAAGTTAAAATTTTGTTTAAATCACAAACCCCTGAATCACAAAGGCCGTTTAACTAGAATAGATAGCCCTTTTCAAATCACTGAAAAAAAAATGTAGCGTAAACAGCGAGGTATTGACTTGGGGGCGAACCTCCTCATATACGTAGTAATTTCTGTTCGTTTTAAGTTCTAATGTTGCTCCTTACTTTCAGTTGAAAAAACTTTTTTTTTAATTTAATTTCTGATCGTTTTTTAAATAATGCTTGGAAATCCGGTGCCCCCTTCATAGAAATGTCCCTTTCCCCAAGGAAACATCCCCCATGGAAAGATCCTTCCAAGTAACCCCCTCCTTCAGCCCCCCCCCCACCAGAAAAAAATCCTTCCTAAAATTGTCTGTATAAGTAGAAAGCTATCTTATACTCCCACGCCCACACCATATATGGGCATAGACTCCCACGCCCACACCAAATAAGGGCATAGAGTCATTAGGGAGAACACGTGGTTCATGGGGTCAATGACCTAAATTGATTGCGTAATCAAAGTGTGTCAACAACAACAACATCGACATTGACATTCGCTGAGAGCGTGCACTTACAACAACATCAACATCGACATTGGAACACCTGTGCGGTCGACCTCATTTCACCTATCGTGAATCAATAATTCCCCTTAGAAACAACAAATTAATTCTCCTTTCTTGACAGATCAATCAACCAATGACATCATCTGTCAGACTTTAAAAATTTTCGCATAGAAACGATTCTCCAGGAATAGATCCAAGTTATTAATGTCATTGCCTCGGAAACAACTCTTTTGGTCGAAATCCAAAGGATATTAATAACCAAAGGCCATGGAAACAATTCTCCAAGAAACATCTTAGCGATGAATTGTTTTAGCGCGGGAATCAGGTTTCTTATTAATTTGAAATGCATTAGCGCAGAGATGCCAAAAACAAAGGGAACACGCTGAATTACGTTAGGGATTATTTGGGCGAAACTGTTTTAGACAGTTTATGGAACTATTTCGGCGAAACAGTTAGAGACATTTTAAAAGATAATTTTTGAAGAGATTTTAGAAGAGAATTTAATGGTGAAACTCTGTGGTCGTTATAATACACAAGTTTCATTTGAACAGTGTTGTGAGGTCCTCTAACCCAACCCCAAAGGGTTCCAATCCTCCTACACCAAGTCCGAAGGAAGCCCCCGGTCCCCCAAGGCCCCCCAAGCTCCCAAAGGGCCACCGGCGCCCCCAAAGGCCCACCCAGACCCCCAAAGGCCATCCCCGGGCCCCCCAAAGGCCCATCGAGCTCCCAAAGGACCAACGGGGTCCCAAAGGCCCTCCACCGGTCCCCAACTGTCCCCCAGGCCCCCAACTGCCCCCCGGACCCCCAAAGGCCCTACCTGTGCCCCCAAAGGCCCTCCCCTGGACCAGAGAAGTGCCGCCGGGATGCGCCGTGGGCCAGGAAAGCGCCGCAGGGGATGCGCCGCAGGGAGGCACCGCAGGAAAGCACCGCAGGATGTGCCGCAGGGATGCGCCGTGGGTCAGGGAAGTGCCGCAGGGGATGCGCCGCAGGGGATGCGCCGAAGGGAGGCACCGCAGGAAAGCGCCGCAGGATGCGCCGCAGGGAGGCACCGCAGGATGTGCCGCTGGGATGCGCCGCGGGTCAGGAAAGCCCCGCAGGGGATGCGCCGCAGGGAGGCACCGCAGGAAAGCGCCGCAGGATGCGCCGCAGGGATGCGCCGCAAAAAAAAGTAAACTAAAAGTAAAAATTTCGAAATGTTATCCCCCAAACGCCCGCCTCAGACCCCCAAAGGCCCTCCCCTGGTCCTCAAAGGTCCCCCGGGCACCCAAAGGACCACCCAGCCCCCAAGGGCCCCCGGATCCCCAAAGGTCCTCCCCGGGGCCCCAAAGAGTCCCCTCTCCATTTTTTTTTTTTAATACTTTTTTATGGCTTTATTATATCTTTTCAGAACAAGTTCCAGAACCTATTTTCCAGATCCACTTTTCAGAACAACTTCAGAGCAAGTTACTTTCTTAATGTCCCTCCTAAACCCATTTTCTAACTTGAAGTACTTATCTTTTTTCACCCACAACTATACTTTACAGATTTGGATACCTCAACACCAGGAAATATTTTTCAAAAGTCATTTCAGAGCAAGTTACTTTCTTAATGTCCCTCCTAAACCCATTTTGCAACTTGAAGTACTTATCTTTTTCGATCACAACAATACTTTACAGGTTTTTGGATACCTCAACACCAAGAAATACTTTTCAAAAACCATTCAGAGCAAGTTACTTTCTTAATTTCCCTCCTAAACCCATTTTGCAACTTGAATTACTTATTTTTTTCAGCCGCAACTATACTTTACAGCTTTTTGGATGCCTCAACACCAAGAAATACTTTTCAAAGACCATTTCAGAGCAAGTTAATTTCTTAATTTCCCTCCTAAGCCCATTTTCCAGATTGAAGTACTTATCTTTTTCACCAACAACTCTACTTTACAGGTTTTTGGATACCTCAAAACCAAGAAATAATTATCAAAGACCAGGTCAGAGAAATTTACTTACTTAATGTCCATACTAAACCCATTTTCCAACTTGAAGTACTTATCTTTTTCACCCACAACTATACTTTACAGCTTTTTGGATGCCTCAACACCAAGAAATACTTTTCAAAGACCATTTCAGAGCAAGTTACTTTCTTAATTTCACTGCTAAACCCATTTTCCAACTTGAAGTACTTATCTTTTTCATCACAACTATACCCTACAGCTTTTTGGTTACCTCAACACCAAGAAATACTTTTCAAAGACCATTTCAGAGAATGTTACTTTCTTAATGTCCCTCCTAAACCCATTTTCCAACTTGAAGTACTTATCTTTTTCACCCGAAACTATACTTTGCAGCTTTTTGGATACCTCAACACAAAGAAATACTTTTCAAGGACCATTTCAGAGCAAGTTACTTTCTTAATGACCCTCATAAACCCCTTTTCCAACTTGAAGTACTTATCTTTTTCATCACAACTATACCTTACAGCTTTTTGGATACCTCAAAACCAAGAAATACTTTTCAAAGACCATTTCAGAGCAAGTTACTTTCTTAATGTCCCTCCTAAACCCAGTTTACAACTTTAATTACTTATCTTTTTCACTCACAACTATACTTTACAGCTTTTCGTTTACCTCAACACCAAGAAATACTTTTCAAGGACCATTTCAGAGCAAGTTACTTTCTTTTTCCAACTTGAAGTACTTATCTTTTTCACTCACAACTATACTTTACACCTTTTTGGTTACTTCAACAACAAGAAATACTTTTCAAAGACCATTTCAGAGCAAGTTACTTTCTTAATGTCCCTCCTACACCAATTTTCCAACTTGAAGTACTTATATTTTTCACCCGAAATTATACTTTACAACTTTTTGGTTACCTCAACAACAAGACATACTATTCAAAGACTATGTTAGATGAATTTAGTTTCTTACTGTCAATACTACACCCATATTCCGAATGTAATTACTTATATTTTTCAACATAAACTATAATTTACAGCTATTTGGATACATATAAACAAGTAAAAAATTTTTAATTAACATTTCAGAGAAATTTACTTTCTTAATATCACTCCTAAAACTATTTTCCTTCTATAAGAAAATATCTTAGTCACCCAAAACTATTTACTGATGCTTCTTGGTTATCTCATCACCCTTAAACACCTACGAAACACCATTTCAGAGTAAGTTGCTTTCTTAATCCCACATCTAAGATATTTTTCAGAGTTGTCTGAAATATATTTTTCACCACAACCAGATCATAAAGCTTTTTGGTTACCTCAACAACAAAAAATACTTTTCAAAAACCATTCAGAGCAAGTTACTTTCTTAATGTCCCTCCTAAACCCATTTTCCGACTTGAAGTACTTATTTTTTTCATCCGCAACTGTAGTTTACAACATTTTGGTTACCTCAACACTAAGAAATACTTTTCAAGGACCATTTCAGAGCAAGTTACCTTCTTAATGTCCCTCCTAAACCCATTTTCCAACTTGAAGTACTTATTTTTTTCATCACAACTATAACTTACATCTGTTTGGATACCTCGAAACCAAGAAATACTTTTCAAAGACCATTTCAGAGCACGTTAATTTCTTAATTTCCCTCCAAAACCAATTTTGCAACTTGAATTGCTTATCTTTTTCACCCTAAACTATAATTTACAGCTTTTTGGATACCTCAACACCAAGAAATACTTTTCAAAGACCATTTCAGAGCAAGTTACTTTCTTAATCTCACTCCTAAACCCATTTTCCATCTTGAAGTACTTATCTTTTTCACCCACAACTATAATTTACAGCTTTTTGGATAACTATGCAAACAAAAATAATTTTTATAAACAATTTAATAGCAAGCAATTTTAATCATGTCACTCATCCGCCCATTTTCCAACTTTAAGGACTAATATATTAACCCAAAAATTATGATAGCAGGCATTTTGTATTAATCAACTCACAGAAATATTTTTCAAAGACCATTTCAGAGCAAGTTACTTTCTTAATGTCCCTCCTAAACCCATTTTGCAACTTGAAGTACTTATCTTTTTCACCCACAACTATATTTTACAGCTTTTTGGTTACCTCAACACCAAAATATACATTTCAAAGACCATTACAGAGCAAGTTACTTTCTTAATGTCCCTCCTAAACCCATTTTCCAACTTGAAGTACTTATCTTTTTCACTCACAACTATACTTTACAGCTTTTTGGTTACCTCAACGCCAAGATTTACTTTTCAAAGACCATTTTAGAGCAAGTTACTTTTTAATGTCCCTCCTAAACCCATTTTCCAACTTGAAGTACTTATCTTTTTCACCCACAACTATACTTTACAACTTTTTGGATACCTCAACACCAAGAAATACTTTTAAAAGACCATTTCAGAGCAAATTACTTTCTTAATGTCACTCCTAAACCCATTTTCAAACTTGAAGTACTTATACTTTACACCACAACAAGATCATACAGCTTTTTGGATAACTCAACACCAAGAAATACTTTTCAAAAACCATTCAGAGCAAGTTACTTTCTTGATGTCCCTCCTAAACCAGGTTTCCAACTTGAAGTACTTATTTTTTTCATCCGCAACTGTAGTTTACAACTTTTTGGTTACCTCAACACCAAGAAATACCTTTCAATGACCATTTCAGAGCAAGTTACTTTCTTAATGTCCCTCCAAAACCCATTTTGCAACTTGAAGTACTTATCTTTTTCACCCACTTTCTCAATGAAAAAGAAATTAGTTTTTAATCAATTCTATTTTTCCAAATAATATAAAAATTTTCCACATCGGTTCAGATTTTTCTCAAGGGGTTGAAAAAATTTAAAATAATGTTCCAAATTTTCTCAACGAAGTGAAGAAAAGTTTTTGATCTCTTCTGAATTTTACCAAAGAACACGCTCCAATTCTAATTTCTCCAGAGAAAACAAAAATCTTCCAATTCAGTTCTTTATTTCACAAAGACATAAAGAAATTTAAAGTTCATTTCTAATTTTTCGGTGGAAGATAGAAAAAGTAATACCAAACTTGTGAATATTTTCATGGAAGATGAAAAGTTCTTGTCCAATTTAAAATTTTCTCAACGAAGTGAAGCAAAGTTCAAGTTCTCTTCTGAACTTTACCAAAGAACACACTTCAATGCTAATTTCTCCAGAGAAAATAAAAATCTTCCACTTAAGTTCTTTATTTCACAAAGACATCAAGAAATTTAAATTTGAATTCCAAATTTTTCGGTGGAAGATAGAAAAAGTAATAACATACTTGTGAATATTTTCACGGAAGATAAAAAGTTCTAGTTCAATTTACAATTTACTCAACGAAGTGAAGAAAGGTTCAAGTTCTCTACTGAATTTTACTAAAGAACACACTACAATTCTAATTTCACCAGAGAAAATAAAAATCTTCCACTTAAGTTCTTTATTTCACAATGACATAAAGAAATTTAAAGTTCATTTCTAAATTTTTCGGCGGAAGATAGAAAAAGTAATACCATACTTGTGGTTATTTTCATGGAAGATAAAAAGTTCTAGTTCAATTTACAATTTCCTCAACGAAGTGAAGAAAAGTTCAAGTTCTCTTCTGAATTTTACTAAAGAACACAATTCAAGTCTAATTTCACCAAAGAAAATAAAAATCTTCCACTTAAGTTCTTTATTTCACAATGACATAAAGAAATTTAAAGTTCATTTCTAAATTTTTCGGTGGAAGATAGAAAAAGTAATACCATACTTGTGAATATTTTCATGGACGATGAAAAGTTCTAGTTCAATTTAAAATTTTCTCAAAGAAGTGAAGAAAAGTTCAAGTTCTCTTCTGAACTTTACCAAAGAACACAACTCAATTCTAATTTCTCCCAATAAAATAAAAATCTTCCACTTCAGCTCTTTATTTTACAAAGACATAAAGAAATTTAAAGTTTAATTCTAATTTTTGGTGGTAGATGGATAAAGTAATACAATACTTGTGAATATTTTCCCGGAAGATAAAAATTTCTAGTTCAATTTACAATTTCCTCAACAAAGTGAAGAAAAGGTCAAGTTCTCTTCTGAATTTTACTAAAGAGCACAATTCAATTCTAATTTCTCCAGAGAAAACAAAAATCTTCCACTTAAGTTCTTTATTTCACAATGACATAAAGAAATTTAAAGTTCAATTCTAAATTTTTCGGTGGAAGATACAAAAAGTAATACTATATTTGTGAATATTTTACCGGAAGATAAAAATTTCTAGTTCAATTTAAAATTTACACAACGAAGTGAAGAAAAGTTCAAGTTCTCATCTGAATTTTACTAAAGAACACAATTCAATTCTAATTTCACCAGAGAAAATAAAAATCTTCCACTTCACCTCTTTATTTCACAAGGACATAAAGAAATTTAAAGTTCAATTCTAAATTTATCCGTGGAAGATAGAAAAAGTAATACCATACTTGTGAATATTTTCACGGAAGATAAAAAGTTCTAGTTCAATAAAAATTTTCTCGACATAGTAAAGAAAAGTTCAAGTTCTCTTCTGAACTTTATCAAAGATCACACTTCAATTATAATTGCTCAATATAAAATAAAAATATTATACTCCAGTTTTAAGGTCCCCAAAGAAATAAAAAAATTTAAAGTTCTATTCTAAATTTTTAGCTGAAAGAAAGAAAAATTAATAATATGATTGTGATTATTTTCCATGAAGATCAAAAGTTTCACTTTATTTATATTTTTTCTTAAATTTGGTTCTGATTTTTCTCAAAGAATAAAAAATTTAAAGTTCTGTTCCAAATTTTTCATAGAAGATAGAAAAAGTTATACATTGATTGTGAATATTGAACATGAAGATAAGGAACTCCACTTTAATTCAGAGTTTTCTCGAAGAAGTGCAAAATGTTCAAGTTATCTTCTGAATTTTCTTAAAGAGAAAAAAGTTAGCTCAATTCTAAATTTTACCCATGAAAATGAAAAAACCTTCCACTTCAGTTCAAAATTTCTCAAAGACATAAAAATTTAAATTTCAGTTCTAAACTTTTCTGTAGAAGATAGGAAAAGTTATACTATGATTGTGATTATTTTCCAGTTAATATAAAAAGTTTCACTTAAATTCTAATTTTCTTAAATTCAGTTCCGATTTTTTTCATAGATATGAAAAATTTAAATTGTTTAAGTTAGGTTAGTGTATATTATCATATGCGCTCATGATAAGTTAACCTAACCTTTTCCGGCGAGTATGGTTAGGTTAGGCTAGATTAAGTTAGGTTAGGTTAAGTTAGGTTAGGTTAGCCCACGTACGCTTCACTTAGGTTAGCTTAGGTTAGGTGAGAGACAGGCAAAAAGTTAGGTGTATGATTAGGTTAGGTTAGGTTAGATTAAGTTAGGTTAGATTAAGTTAGGTTAGGCTAGGTTAGCCTACGTACGCGCGCGTACGTAGGCTAACCTAGCCTAACCTAACTTAATCTAACCTAACTTAACTAGGTTAGGTTAACCTAACTCATCGTGAAATAAAGAACTTAAGTGGAAGATTTTTATTTTCTCTGGTGAAATTAGAATTGAATTGTGTTCTTTAGTAAAATTCAGTAGAGAACTTGAACTTTTCTTCACTTCGTTGAGTAAATTGTAAATTGAACTAGAACTTTTTATCTTCCGGGAAAATAGTCACAAGTATGGTATTACATTTTCTATCTTCCACCGAAAAATTTAGAATTGAACTTTAAATTTCTTTATATCTTTGTGAAATTAAGAAATTAAGTGGAAGATTTTTGTTTTCTCTGGAGAAATTAGCATTGAAGTGTGTTCTTTGGTAAAGTTCAGAAGAGAACTTGAACTTTTCTTCACTTCGTTGAGAAAATTTTAAATTGGAAAAGAACTTTTCATCTTCCAAGTTACCACAACTGTTTGATATGAGGGGGTTCCCCCCTGGTCTATTTATGCTAAAATCACAAAGGCCGTTTAATTAGAATAAAAAGCTCTTTTGAAAGTACTAAGAAAAACAACGTAAAGAGCGAGGTATTGACGACAGGGTGAACCCCCTAATAAATGTAATAATTTCTGTTAGTATAAGTTTTTCATGTTCTTCCTTACTTTCAGTTGGAAAAATTTTTTTTTTAACTTAATTTCTGATCGTTTTTCAAATAATGCTGGGAAATCCGGTACCCCCTTCATGAAAAATTCCCTTCCCCATGCAAAATTCCTCTATGGAAAGATCCTCCAATGTAAACCCCTCTCCCAGCCCCCCACCCTACCAGAAAAAATCCCCCCGGAAAATGTCTGTATACTTCGCAATAACCTATACTATATGTAAACAATGGGCAAAGTTCGAAACTTGCAGCCCTTCCCTTTGGGACTATGCAATTGTTCCAATTTTTTAAAAATGACCCCTTGATCACAAAGGCCGAATAATTAAAACAAAATTTGCAGATTAATTTTACTTTTATTTGGCTAAGTGGCTTCCTCGAAACTTGTTTAATTCTATTTACGAACGTTTTTATTAGTAATAAATATACATAACTTACGAATTAACTTACGTAACGAACTTCTATGTTCATATATTTTTAATACGTATATTAGGGGGCTCGCCCCCTAGTCAATACCTCGCTCTTTAAGCTAAAGTTCGAATTTTGTTCCAATTCTTTAAAAATGACCCTTAATCACAAAGGCCGTTACTTAGAATAAATAGCTCTTATGAAAGTGCTAAAAAATCTTTGGCTTAAGTAGAAAGGACTCTAGTACTCCCACGAGAACATAATTTATGCATGTTTTTATGGTTTTTGTCAATGAGAATGAAAAAACATGATTTTTCTCACTTGAAAAAACAGGATTTTTCTCAATTTTATGGATGTTTCTTGGATGGTTATGAGTGTTAGTTAATTTATTTGTTGTTTTTCATGGATTTCAACAGCAATTTATGTCTGTTTTTATGGTTTTTGTCAGTGAGAATGAAAAAAAACAGTGACGAGTACAGCAATTTATGGATGTTTTTATGGTTTTTGTCAGTGAGAATGAAAAAACAGGATTTTCACAGATTGATGGATGTTTCAAGGTCGATTTATTTGTTGTTGTTGTTGTTTGGCCAAGTGCACGCTAGGGGAGAATGTTATGATCCAGGAATAGGAAACAATCACGTGTTTCCTTCTCAGCCAATCAGACACTCGGTTACATCCCCCTTCTAGACCAATCAGAGGATCGCTTACATATGATTTTCCCTTTGCATACCAATTCGTCCTTGAGATTTCGTATACTGAGAATGAAAAACAGGAATTTTCTCCCTTTGATGTATTTTCAAGGTTTCGATGAAATTGATTTACATAATCGAGGGGAATTATTGATTCACAAAAGGGGAGAGAATTTCTGAGAACTTGATTTACATAATCGCTAGGGGAATTATTGATTTACGAAAAGGGGGATAAAGAAACAAGTATGGCTTCTTTGATCTTAGGTCTGAGGGATAAACGCTCTTTAGGTCAGAGAGAAAAATTTATATTCTATTTTTAAATAAGGCTTCGTTGATCTTTAGTGTCAGGAATTAGAAATGACATCACTTGTTATCTTGAAAATTATGCGGGAGTCTAAAGAGATAGAAATTCTATTTTTAAATACGGCTTCACTGATCTTTAAGTCGGAGAGATAAATTGATATTCTAACGAAACCTTAATAGTCTAGCTAGGAACATCTATGAGATGAGAAGATTAACGCGGGAAAGAATTTCTTAGGAATTTCAAATGCGAAAGCGCAATGATGCCAAAACAAAAGGAAGAGGCTGAAATTACGTGTACGAATTATTTGGGCGAAATAGTTTTGAGACATTTTAGGGAATTATTTAAGCGAAACCGTTTGAGGCATTTTAGAAGATGATTTTAGAAGATGATTTGGGGTGAAACTCTGTGGCCGTTATAATACACAAGTTCTATTTGAACAGTGTTGTGAGGTCCCCTACCACAGCCCCAAAGGGATCTCCTACCCAAACCCCAAAGGGCCCTCCTACCCCAACCCCAATGCTCCCCCGGGCCCCCAAAGGCCCCCGATCCTCCAAAGACCCAACCGGACCCGCAATGGACCCCCGCACCCCCAAAGCCCCACCGAGCCCCTCTCTTCCTCCCTCACTTATTGAATTTTTTAAAGTTTTTTCGGACTGAATTTTTTAGACTTAGAAATTATCCAACATTTTTCCGGTTTTTTCTTTAACCCATTGGCATAGAGTTTTAGCCTAGAGTCTTAGCTGAGAGTTTTTGTTAGAGTTCTAGTTTACTTTAGTTTTAGTTAAGAGTTTAGAGTTTTACCTTAGAGTCTTAGCTTAGAGTTTTAGTTAGAGTTGAATTTTACTTTGGTTTTAGTTGAGAGCTTAGAGTTTAAGCTTAGAATCCTAGCTTAGAGTTTTTGTTAGAGTTCTAGTTTAGTTTAGTAATAGTTAAGAGTTTAGTTTTTAGCTTAGAGTTTTTGTTAGAGTTCTAGTTTAGTTTAGTAATAGTTAAGAGTTTAGTTTTTAGCTTAGAGTCTTAGCTTAGAGTTTTAGTTAGAGTTGAAGTTTACTTTAGTTTTAGTTAAGAGTTTTAGCTTAGAGTCTTAGCTTAGAGTTTTTGTTGAAGTTCTAGTTTAGCTTAGTTTTAGTTAAGAGTTTAGAGTTTTAGCCTAGAGTTTTAGTTAGAGTTGAAGTTTAGTTTAGTAATAGTTAAGAGTTTAGTTTTTAGCTTAGAGTCTTAGCTTAGAGTTTTGTTCAAGTTCTAGTTTAGTTTGGTTTTAGTTAAGAGTTTAGAGTTTTAGCTTAGAGTTTTAGTTAGAGTTGAAGTTTAGTTTAGTAATAGTTTAGAGTTTTAGCTGAGAGTCTGAACTTAGAGTTTTATTTAAATTTGTAGTTTTAGTTAAGAGTTTACGAGTTTTATCCTAGGGTCTTAGCTTATAGTCTTAGCTTAGAATTTTTGTTAGAGTTGAAGTTTACTTTAGATTTAGGTAAGAGTTTACAGTTTTAGCTAAGAGTCTTAGCTTAGAGTTTTGTTACAGATCTAGTTTAGTTTAGTAATAGTTAAGAGTTTAGTTTTTAACTTAGAGTCTTAGCTTAGAGTTTTTGTTAGAGTTCTATTTTACTTTAGTAATATTTAAGTGTTAAGTTTTTAGCTAAAAGTCTTAGCTTAGAGTTTTAGGTGGCGTTGAATTTTACTTTTGTTTTATTTGAGAGTTTAGAGTTTTAGCTTAAAGTCTTACTTTAGAGTTTTGTTAGACTTCTAGTTTAGTTTAGTAATAGTTAAGAGTTTAGTTTTTAGCTTAGAGTTTTTGTTGAAGTTCTAGTTTAGTTTAGTTTTAGTTAAAAGTTTAAAGTTTTAGCTTAGAGTTTTAGTTAGAGTTGAATTTTAGTTTAGTACTAGTTAAGAGTTTAGAGTTTTAGCTTAGAAACTTAACTTAGAGTTTTAGTTAAGAGTTTAGACTTTTAGCCTAGAGTCTTAGCTTAGAGTTTTTGTTGAAGTTCTGGTTTAGTTTTGTTTTAGTTAATAGTTTTGAGTTTTACCTTAGAGTTTTAGTTAAAGTTCTAGTTTACTTTAGTTTTAGTTAAGAGTTTAGAGTTTTACCATAGAGTCATAGCTTAGAGTTTTTGTTGAAGTTCTAGTTTAGTTTAGTTTTAGTTAAGAGTTTAGAGATTTTAGCTTATAGTATTAGCTTAGAGTTTTAGATAGAGTTGAAGTTTAGTTTAGTTATATTTTAGAGTTTTACCTTAGAGTCTTAGCTTAGCATTTTAGTTAGAGTTGAAGTTTACTTTAGTTTTAGTTAAGAGTTTAGAGTTTTACCTTAGAGTCTCAGCTTAGAGTTTTATTTAGAGTTGAAGTTTAGTTTAGTTATAGTTAAGAATTTAGAGTTTAGCTTAGAGTCATAGCTAAGAGTTTTTGTTAGAGCTCAAGTTTAGTTTTAGTTAAGAGTTTCGAGTTTTACCTTAGAGTCCTAGCTTAGACTTATAGTTAGAGTTCTAGTTCAGTTTATTTTTAGTTAAGAGTTTAGAGTTTTAGCCTAGACTCCTAGCCTAGAGTTTTAGTTAGATTTAAATTTTAGTTTAGCTATAGTTAAGAGTTTAGAGTTTTAGCTTAGAGTTTTAGCTTAGAGCTTTTGTTGAAGTTCTAGTTTAGTTTAGTTTTAGTTAAGAGTTTAGAGTTTTTACCTTAGAGTCTTAGCTTAGAGTTTTAGTTAGAATTCTAGTTTAGTTTAGTAATAGTTAAGAGTTTAGAGTTTTAGCTTAGAGTCTTAACTTAGAGTTTTTGTTAGAGTTCTAGTCTAGTTTAGTTTTAGTTAAGAACTTAGAGTTTCACCTTAAAGTCTTAGCTTAGAGTTTTAGTTAGAGTTGAAGTTTAGTTTAGGTATAGTTAAGAGTTTGAAGTTTTAGCTTTGATTCTTAGCTTAGAGTTTTAGTTAGAGTTGAAGTTTAGTTTAGTTATAGTTAACAATTTAGAGTTATAGCTTAGAATCATAGCTTAGAGTTTTATTTAAAGTTATAGTTTAATTAAGTTTTAGTTAAGAGTTTAGAGTTTTAGCCTAGAGCCTTAGCTTTGAGTCTTAGCTTAGAGTTTTACTTAGAGTTGAAGTTTAGT
Source organism: Artemia sp. Qi Xiang Cuo (assembly GCF_049724085.1). Lineage (NCBI taxonomy): Eukaryota > Metazoa > Arthropoda > Branchiopoda > Anostraca > Artemiidae > Artemia > Artemia sp. Qi Xiang Cuo. The sequence goes on from NC_142805.1 coordinate 22,225,333, forward strand.
CTAATTAAAGTTCAGAGTTTAGAGTTTTAGCATAGAGTCTTAGCTTTGAGTCTTATCTTAGAGTTTAAGTTAGAGATGTAGTTTAGTTTAGTTATGGTTAATAGTTTAGAGTTTTACCTTAGAGTCATAGCTTAGAGTTTAGTTAGAGTTGAAGTTTAGTTTAAATATAGTTAAGAGTTCGGAGTTTTATTTTTGAGTCTTAGCTTAGAGTTTTAGTTAGAATTGAAGTTTAGTTTAGTTATAGTCAAGAATTTGGAGTTTCAGCTTAGAATCATAGCTTAGAGTTTTAGTTAAAGTTGTAGTTTAGTTAAGTTTTATTTAAGAGTTTAGAGTTTTAGCCTAGAGTCTTAGCTTAGAGTCTTAGCTTAGAGTTATTTTTGAAGTTCTAGTTAAGTTTTAGTTAAGAGTCTATAGTTTTAGCCTAAACTCTTATCTTAGAGTCTTAGCTTAGAGGTGTTGCTGAAGTTCTAGTTAGTTTAGTTTAAGTTAATATTGTAGAGTCTTATCTTAGAGTTTTTGTTAGAGTTCTAGTTTAGTTTAGTTTTAGTTAAGAGTTTATAGCTTAGAGTCTTAGCTTAGAGTTTTTGTCGAATTTTTAGTTTACTTTAGTTTTAGTTAAGAGTTTAGAGTTTTAACTTAGTCTTAGCTTAGAGCTTTAGTTAGAGTTGAAGTTTAGTTTAGTTATAGTTAAGATTTTAGAGTTTTTAGCTTAGAGTCTTAGCTTAGAGTTTCTGTTAGAGTTCTAGTTTAGTTTAGTTTTAGTTAAGAGTTAATAGTTCTGCCTTAGAGCCTTAGCTTGAAGTTTTAGTTAGAGTTGAATTTTAGTTCAGTTTGGTTTTACTTTATAGTTTTAGATTAGAGTTCTAGTTTAGTTTAGTTTTAGTTGAGTTTAGATTTTTAGCTTAGAGTCTTAGCTTAGAGTTTTAGTTAGAGTTGAAGTTTATTTATAGTTATAGTTAAGAATTTAGCGTTTTAGCTTACAGTTTTAGCTTAGAGTTTCTGTTAGAGTTCTAGTTTAGTTTAGTTTTAGTTAAGAGTTAAGAGTTTTGCCTTAGAGCCTTAGCTTGAAGTTTTAGTTAGAGTTGAATTTTAGTTCAGTTTGGTTTTACTTTATAGTTTTAGATTAGAGTTCTAGTTTAGTTTAGTTTTAGTTGAGTTTAGATTTTTAGCTTAGAGTCTTAGCTTAGAGTTTTAGTTAGAGTTGAAGTTTATTTATAGTTATAGTTAAGAATTTAGCGTTTTAGCTTACAGTTTTAGCTTAGAGTTTTAGTTAAGAGTTCTAGTTTAGTTTAGTTTCGGTTATAAGTTTTAGCCTAGAGTCTTAGCTTAGAGCTTAGTTAGAGTTGAAGTTTAGTTATAGTTAAGAGTTTAGAGTCTTATTTTAGAGTCTTAACTTAGAGTTTTAGTTAGAGTTGAATTTTAGTTTAGTTATAGTTATGAGTTTAGAGTTTGTAGCTTTGAGTCATAGCGTAGAGTCTTAGATTAGAGCATTTGTTAGAGTTCTAGTTTAGATTAGCTTTAGTTTAGAGTTTTACATTAGAGTCTCATCTTAAAATTTTAGTTAGAGTTGAATTTTATTTTAGTTATAGTTAAGAGTTTAGAGTTTTAGCTTAGAGTTTTAGTTAGAGTTGTAGTTTAGTTTAGTAATTGTTAAGAGTTTAGTTTTTAGCTTAGAGTTTTTGTTAGAGTTTTAGTTTAGTTTAGTGTTAGTTAAGAGTTTAGTTTTTAGCTTAGAGTCTTAGCTTAGAGTTTTAGCTAGAGTTGAAGTTTACTTTAGTTTTAGTTAAGAGTTTTAGCTTAGAGTCTTAGCTTAGAGTTTTTGTTAGAGTTCTAGTTTAGTTTAGTAATAGTTAAGAGTTTAGTTTTTATCTTAGAGTCTTAGCTTAAAGTTTTTGTTGAAGTTCTAGTTTAGTTTAGTTTTAGTTAAGAGTTTAGAGTTTTAGCTTAGAGTTTTAGTTAGAGTTGAAATTTAGTTTAGTAATAGTTAAGAGATTAGAGTCTTAGCTTAGAGTCTTAGCTTTGAGTTTTAGTTAAAGTTATAGTTTTAGTTAAGAGTTTACGAGTTTTAGCCTAGATTCTTATCTTAGAGTCTTAGCTTAGAATTTTAGTTAAAGTTGAAGTATACTTTAGATTTAGTTAAGAGTTTAAGAGTTTTAGCTAAGCGTCTTAGATTAGAGTTTTTGTTAGAGTTCTAGTTTAGTTTAGTAATAGTTAAGAGTTTAGTTTTTAGTTTAGAGTTTTACCTTAGATTTTTAGTTAGAGTTGAAGTTTACTTTAGTTTTAGTTAAGAGTTTAAAGTTTTAGCTTAGAGTCTTACCTTAGAGTTCTTGTTATAGTTATAGTTTAATTTAGATACAGTTAAGAGTTTTAGTTTTTAGATTAGAGTCTTTGTTGAAGTTCTAGTTTAGTTTAGTTTTAGTTAAGAGTTTAGAGTTTTAGCTTAGAGTTTTTGTTAGAGTTGAATTTTTTTTTAGTAATAGTTAAAAGTTTAGAGTTTTAGCTTAGAGTCATAACTTAGAGTTTTAGTTAAAGTTGTAGTTTTAGTTAAGAGTTTAGAGTTTTAGCCTAGAGTCTTAGCTTACAGTTTTTGTTGAAGTTCTAGTTTAGTTTAGTTTTAGTTAATAGTTTAGAGTTTTAACTTAGAGTCTTAGCTTAGTGTTTTAGATAGAGTTATAGTTTACTTTTGTTTTAGTTAAGAGTTTAGTTTTATCTTGGAGTCTTAGCTTGGAGTTTTTGTTGAAGTTCTAGTTTAGTTTAGTTTTAGTTAAGAGTTTAGAGTTTTTACCTTAGAGTCTTAGCTTAGAGTTTAAGTTAGGGTTGAAGTTTAGTTTAGTTATAGTTAAGAGTTTGAAGTTTTAGATTTGAGTCTTAGCTTAGAGTTTTAGTTAGAGTTTTAGTTTAGTTTAGTTTTAGTTAAGAATTTAGATTTTTTATCTTAGAATCATAGCTTAGAGTTTTTGATAGAGTTGAAATTTAGTTCAGTTTCATTTAAGAGTTCAAAGTTTTACCTTAGAGTTTTAGCTTAGAGTTTTAGTTAGAGTTGAAGTTTAGTTTAGTAATAGTTAAGAGTTTAGAGTTTTAGCTTAGAGTTTTAGTAAGAGTTCTACTTTAGTTTAGTTTTAGTTAAGAGTTTAGAGTTTTATCTTAGAGTCTTAGCTTAGAGTCTTAGTTAGAGTTCTAGTTTAGTTTAGTTTTAGTTAAGAGTTTAGAGTTTTACCTTAGAGTCTTAGCTTAGAGTTTTAGTTAGGATTGAAGTTTAGTTTAGTTATAGTTAAGAGTTTAGAGTTTTACCTTAGAGTCTTTAGCTTAGAGATTTTTCTTAGAAGTAACAATTTTTTCGTTTATTAGAGCAAGTTTTCTGTCAGAAGTAGCAATTTTTCCTTTCACACTAACAAATTTTCTCATCAAAGTAACAATTTTTTCCTTGACAATAACAGAGTTTTAGTAACACTACAAAAATCTCTCATTGTATCAACAACTGTTTCCTCAATACTAACGAACTTCTACTTAAAAATATAAAATGTTTATTAGAAGCATAATTATGTTTCAGTTAATGATAAAAAGTTTTCAGTCAAAAGTAGCAAGTTATCCTTAACACTGACAAATCTTGTCATCGAAGTAACAACTTTTTCCTTAACACTAACAGAGTTTTAATTACAGCTATCAAATTTCTCATAGAATTAACAATTTTTCGTCAGTGATAACAAATTTTTTGTTAGAACTAACAAGTTTTATGTCAAAGGTACCAAATTTTTCGTCAGTGATAACAATGTATAGATTGTGATAACAAGTTTTCTGTCAGAAGTAGCACGTTTTCTGTTAAAGATACCAATTCTTTCTTAAAAGTAACGATTTTTCGTCACTGATAACACAATTTCTGCTAGAACTAGCAAGTTGTCCGTGCAAAGATAACAAATTTTTCTTAGAAGTAGCGAATTTCTTCTAACAACACCAAGTTATCCTTCAAAGATAACAAATCTTCTCTACGAAGTAACAACTTTTTCCTTAATACTAACACATTTTTACTTAACACCCCCAAGGTCTCCTTGAAGTTAAATTTTTTCATCAGCGATAACATGTTTTCTACTTCAACTTACAGGTTCTCTCGCAGAGATACCAATGTTTTTCATAGAAGTATCAATTGTTATTGTGATGACAAGCTACCTGACCAAAAAAACACCTTTTAAGTCCAACAAACCAAATTTTTCTTGGAATTAACAATTTTTTCGTTGATGATAACAATTTCTTCTGTCAGAAGTAGCAAGTTTTGCTTAACACTAACAAATCTTTGCATCGAAGTAACAACTTTTTCTTAATACTAATAATAAATTTTTATTGGATGTTACATTCTTTCATCAGTGATAACACGTTTTCTGCTTGAGCTTGCAAGTTTTCTCTCAAAGATACCAATTTTTTTTTCTTAGAAGTAGCAATTTTCATTATGATGACAAGTTATCTGTTAGAAATAACACGTTTTAAGTCAAACATACCAAATATGTCTTGGAATTAACAATTTTTTCGTTGATGATAACAATTTTTTCTGTCAGAAGTAGCAAGTTTTGCTTAACACTAACACATCTTCGCATCAAATTAACAACTTTTTCTTAATACTAATAATAAATTTTTACTTAACACTATCAAATTTCTCTTAGAAGTAACAGGTTTTTAACAAGTTTTCTTTCAAAGTTAGCTTTCACTGCGTTTAAGTTAGGTTCATCTAACCTCCAAAACCATAGGTTAGGTTAGGTTAAGTATAAATAAATTAATAATAAATAAATTGCAACATTTCATCATGTTTAAGTTAGGCTAGGTTAGCTTATCATGAGCGCTCATGATAAGCTAACCTAACCTAACCTAACTTAAACATGATGAAATGTTTCTATTTATTTATTAATGTTTATTTATACTTAACCTAACCTAACCTATGGTTTTGGAGGTTAGATGAACCTAACAAACGTAGTGAAAGCTAACTTTGAAAGAAAACTTGTTAAAAACCTGTTACTTCTAAGAGAAATTTGAAAGTGTTAAATAAAAGTTTATTATTAGTATTAAGAAAAAGTTGTTACTTCGATGCGAAGATTTGTTAGTGTTAAGCAAAACTTGCTACTTCTGACAGAAAAAATTGTTATCATCAAGGAAAAAATTGTTAATTCCAAGAAAAATTTGGTTTGTTTGACTTAAAACTTGTTATTTCTAACAGATAACTTGTCATCATAATGAAAATTGCTACTTCTAAGAAAAAAAAATTGGTATCTTTGAGAGAAAACTTGCAAGCTCAAGCAGAAAACGTGTTATCACTGATGAAAAAATGCAACTTCCAATAAAAATTTATTATTAGTTTTAAGAAAAAGTTGTTACTTCGATGCGAAGATTTTTTAGTGTTAAGCAAAACTTGCTACTTCTGACACAAAAAATTGTTATCATCAACGAAAAAATTGTTAATTCCAAGAAAAATTTTGTTTGTTTGACTTAAAAGTTGTTATTTCGATCAGATAACTTGTCATCATAATGAAAATTGCTACTTCTAAGAAAAAAAAATTGGTATCTTTGAGAGAAAACTTGCAAGCTCAAGCAGAAAACGTGTTATCACTGATGAAAAAATGTAACTTCCAAGAGAAATTGGGTGTGTTAAGTAAACGTTTGTTAGTATTTAGGAAAAAGTTGTTACTTCGTAGAGAAGATTTGTTATCTTTGACAGAAAACTTGGTGTTGTTAGAAGAAATTTGCTACTTCTAAAAAAAATTTGTTATCTTTGCTGGACAACTTGCTAGTTCTAGCAGAAATTGTGTTATCAGTGACGAAAATTTTTTACTTTTAAGAAAGAATTGGTATGTTTGACAGAAAACTTGCTACTTCTGACAGAAAACTTGTTATCACAATCTAAAAATTGTTATCACTGACGAAAAATTTGGTACCTTTGACATAAAACTTGTTAGTTCTAACAGAAAATTTGTTATCACTGACGAAAAATTGTTACTTCTAAGAGAAATTTGATAGCTGTAATTAAAACTCCATTAGTGTTAAGAAAAAATTGTTACTTTGATAAGAAAATTTGTAAGTGTTAAGTACTTGCTACTTTTGACTGAAAACTTTTTATCATGAACGGAAAAAAATTATGCTTCTAAGAAACTTTGGATATTTGTAAATAAAAGTTCGTTAATATTGATGAAACAGTTTTTGATACAACGAGAGATTTTTTTAGTGTTACTAAAACTCTGTTATTGTCAAGGAAAAAATTGTTACTTTGATGAAAAAATTTGTTAGTGTGAAAGGAAAAATTGCTACTTCTGACAGAAAACTTGCTCTAATAAACGAAAAAATTGTTACTTCTAGGGAAAATCTATAAGCTAAGACTCTAAGGTAAAACTATAAACTCTTAACTATAACTAAACTAAACTTCAACCCTAACTAAAACTCTAAGCTAAGACTCTAAGGTAAAACTCTAAACTCTTAACTAAAACTAAACTAAACTTCAACTCTAACTAAAAATCTAATCTAAGACTCTAAGCTAAAAGTCTAAACTCTTAACTAAAAATAAACTAAAATAGAACTATAACTAAAACTCTAAGCTAAAACTCTAAACTCTTAACTATTACTAAACTAAACTTCAACTCTAACTAAAACTCTAAGCTAAAACTCTAAGGTAAAAATCTAAACTCTTAACTAAAACTAAACTTCAACTCTATCAAAAACTTTAAGCTATGACTCTAAGCTAAAAACTCTAAACTCTTAACTATAACTAAACTAGACGTCAACTCTAACTAAAACTCTAAGCTAAGACTCTAAACTAAAACTCTAAACTCTTGACTATAACTAAATTTCAACTCTAACTAAACTCTAAGTTAAAACTCTAGGCTAAAACTCTTAACCAAAACTAAACTAAACTAGAACTCTAACTAAAACTCTAAGCTAAAACTCTAAACTCTTAACTAAAACTAAACTAAACTTCATCTCTAACTAAAACTCTCAGCTAAGACTCTAAGGTAAAACTCTAAACTAAACTAAACTACAACTCTAACAAAAGCTCTAAGCTAAGACTCTACGCTATGACTTAAAGCTAAAAACTATAAACTCTTAATTTTAACTAAACTAAACTTCAACTCTAACTAAAACTCTAAGCTAAGACTCTAAACTAAGACACTAATCTCTTAAATATAACTAAAATTCAAATATAACTAAACTCTAATCTAAGAATCTATTCTAAAGCTAATAAAAAAAACTAAACTAAACTAGAACTCTTAACTAAAACTTTAAGATAAAACTCTAAGCTAAAACTCTAAACTCTTAAATTTATCTATAAATAAACTTCAACTCTAACTAAAACTCTAAGTTAAGACTCTAAGCTAAAAATCTAAACTCAACTAAAACTAAACTATAACTCTAAGCTAAAACTATAAAGTAAAACTAAAATTAACTAAACTTCAACACTAACTAAAACATCAAGCTAAGACTCTAAGGTAGAACTCTAAACTCTTAACTAAAACTAAACTAAACTAGATCTCTAACAGAAACTCTAAGCTAAGACTGTAAGCTAAAAACTCTAAACTCTTAACTATAACTAAACTAAACTTCAACTCTAAATAAAACTCTAAGCTAAGACTCTAAGGTAAAAGTCTAAACTCTTAACTAAAACTAAACTATACTAGAACTCTAAAAAACTCTAAGCTAAATTTCTAAACTATTAACTATCACTAAACTAAACTTCAACTCTATCTAAAACTCTAAGTTAAGACTCTAAGCTAAAATTCTAAACTCTTAACTAAAACTAAACTAAACTAGAACTTCGACAACAACTCAAAGCTAAGACTCCAAGCTAAAAACTCTAAACTCTTAACTAAAACTAAACTAGAACTCTAACAAAAACTCTAAGCTAAGACTCTAAACTCTTAACTAAAACTAAAGTAAAATAGAACTTCAACAAAAAATCTAAGCTACGACTCTAAGCTAAGAATCTAGGCTAAAACTCTAGACTCTTAACTAAAACTTAACTAGAACTTCAACAAAAACTCTAAGCTAAGACTATAAGCTAAGACTCTAAGCTAAAACTCCAAACCCTTAACCAATACTAAACTAAACTATAACTTTAAATTAGACTCAAAGCAATGATTCTAAGGTAAAACTATATATTCTTAACTATAACTAAACTACAGATCAACTATAACTAAGACTTTAAGCTAAGACTCAAAGATAAAACTCTAAAATCTTAACTATAGCTAAAAAAAACTTCAACTCTAACTAAAACTATAATCTAATACTCTAAGGTAAAACTCTAAAATCTTAACTATAACTAAACTAAACTTCATCTCTAACTAAAACTCTAAGCTAAGACTAAAAGCTATGACTCTAGGCTAAAACTCTAAACTCTTAACTTTAATTAGACTAAACTTCAACTCTAACTTAAACTCTAAGCTAAGACTCAAAGCTAAGGCTCTAGGCTAAAACTCTAAACTCTTAACTAAAACTTAATTAAAATATAACTTTAACTAAAACTCTAAGCTATGATTCTAAGCTATATCTCTAAATTCTTAACTATAACTAAACTAAACTTCAACTCTAACTAAAACTCTAAGCTAAGACTCAAAGCTAAAACTTCAAACTCTTAACTATACCTAAACTAAACTTCAACTCTGACTAAAAATCTAAGCTAAGACTCTAAGATAAAACTATAAATTCTTAAATAAAACTAAACTAAACTAGAACTCTAACAAAAACTCTAAGTTAAGACTCTAAGCTAAAACTCTAAGCTCTTAACTATTACTAAACTAATATAGAACTCTAACTAAAACTCTAAGCAGAGACTCTAAGGTAAAAACTCTAAACTCTTAACTAAAACTAAATTAAACTAGAACTTCAACAAAAACTAAGACTCTAAGCTAAAACTCCAAATTATTAACTATAACTAACCTAAACTTCAACTCTAACTAAAACTCTAGGCTAGGACTCTAGGCTAAAACTGTAAACTCTTAACTATAAATAAACTAAACTAGAACTCTAACTATAAGTCTAAGCTAGGACTCTAAGGTAAAACTCTAAACTCTAAACTAAAACTAAACTTGAACTCTAACAAAAACTCTAAGCTATGACTCTAAGCTAAACTCTAAATTCTTAACTATAACTAAACTAAACTTCAACTCTAACAAAAACTCTAAGCTAAGACTCTAAGCTAAAACTATAAACTCCTAACTAAAACTAAAGTAAACTTCAACTCTAACTAAAACTCTAATTTAAAACTCTAAACTCTTAACTATAACTAAACTAAACTTCAACCCTAAGTAAAACTCTAAGCTAAGACTCTAAGGTAAAAACTCAAAACTCTTAACTAAAGCTAAACTAAACTAAAACTTCAACAAAAACTCTAAGCTAAGACTATATGATAAAACTCTAAACTCTTAACTAAAACTAAAGTAATCTAGAACTCTAACAAAAACTCTAAGCTAAGACTCTAAGGTAAAACTCAAAACTCTTAAATAAAATTAAACTAAACTAGAACTTCAACAAAAACTCTAAGCTAAGACTCTAGGCTAAAACTCTAAACTCTTAACTAAAACTACAACTTTAACTAAAAGTATAATCAGTGACTATAATATAAAACTTTTAAATAGTACTAAACAAAAATTAAAGTCTAGAAAAAATACTAAGCTAAAACTCTAAACTCTTAAATTAAACTAAACTACACTAGAAACTCTACAAAAACTCTAAGCTAAGAACTAAACTTTTAACTATTTCTAAAATAAACTAGAACTCTAACAAAAACTCTAATGCAAAACTCTAATCTAAAAATCAAAACTCTTAACTAAAACTAAAGTAAACTTCAACTCTAACTAAAACTCTAAGCTAATACTCTAAGCTAAAAACTAAACTCTTAACTATTAGTAAAATAAACTAGAACTCTAACAAAAACTCTAAGCTAAGACCTAAACTCTTAACTATTACTAAACTAAACTAGAACTCTAACTAAAACTATAAGCTAAGACTCTAAGCTAAAACTCTAAACTCTTATCTAAAACTAAAGTAAACTTCAACTCTAACTAAAACTCTAAGCTAAGACTCCAAGGTAAAACTCAAAACTCTTAACTAAAACTAAAGTAAACTAGAACTCTAACAAAAACTCTAAGCTAAGACTCTAGGCTAAAACTCTATGCCAATGGGTTAAAGAAAAAACCGGAAAAATGTTGGATAATTTCTAAGTCTAAAAAATTCAGTCCGAAAAAACTTTAAAAAATTCAATAAGTGAGGGAGGAAGAGAGGGGCTCGGTGGGGCTTTGGGGGTGCGGGGGTCCATTGCGGGCCCGGTGGGGTCTTAGGGGTATCGGGGGCCTTTTGGGGCCCGGGGGGGGGTAATGGGGGTTGGGATAGGAGGGCCCTTAGGGGTTGGGGTAGGAGGGCCCTTTGGGGCTGTGGTAGGGAACCTCACACCACTGTTCGAATAGAACTTGTGTATTATAACGGCCACAGAGTTTCACCCCAAATCATCTTCTAAAATGCCTCAAACGGTTTCGCTTAAATAATTCCCTAAAATGTCTCAAAACTATTTCGCCCAAATAATTTGTAAACGTAATTTCTACGTGTTCCTTTTGTTTTGGCATCACTGCGCTTTCACATTTGAAATTCCTAGGAAATCCTTTCCCGCGTTAATCTCTTCATCTCATAAATGTTCCTAGCTACACTATTAAGGTTTAGTTAGAATATCAATTTATCTCTCCGACTTGAAGATCAGTTAAGCCGTATTTAAAAATGAAATTTCTATCTCTTTAGACTCCCGCATAATTATCAAGATAACAAGTGATGTCATTTCTAATTCCTGACACTAAAGATCAACGAAGCCATATTTAAAAATAGAATATTAATTTTTCTCTCTGACCTAAAGAGCGTTTATCCCTGAGACCTAAGATCAAAGAAGCCATACTTGTTTCTTTATTGCCCTTTTCGTAAATCAATAATTCCCCTAGCGATTCCCCAAGTTCTCAGAAATTTTCTCCCCTTTCGTGAATCAATAATTCCCCTCGATTATGTAAATCAATTTCATCGAAACCATGAAAATACATCAAAGTGAGAAAAATCCTGTTTTTTCATTCTCAGTATACGAAATCTCAAGGGTGAATTGGTATGCAAAGGGAAAATCATATGTAAGCGATCCTCTGATTGGTCTAAAAGGGGGATGTTACCGAGTCTCTGATTGGCTGAGAAGGAAACACGTGATTGTTTCCTATTCCTGGATCATAACATTCTCCCCTAGCGTGCACTTGGCCAAACAACAACAACAACAAATAAATCGACCTTGAAACATCCATCAAAGTGAGAAAAATCCTGTTTTTTCATTCTCACTGACAAAAACCATAAAAACATCCATAAATTGCTGTACTCGTCACTGTTTTTTTTCATTCTCACTGACAAAAACCATAAAAACAGACATAAATTTCTTTTGACATCCAAGAAAAACAACAAATAAATTAACTAACACTCATAATCATCCAAGAAATATCCATCAAAGTGATAAAAATCCTGTTTTTCAAGTGAGAAAAATCCTGTTTTTTCATTCTCAGTGACAAAAACCATAAGAAAATGCATAAATTATGTTCTCGTGGGAGTACTAGGGTCCTTTCTACTGGCTTAAAGAGCGAGGTATTGACTAGGGGTCTAACCCAATCATACACGTAATATTTTCTATTCGTTTTAAGTTTTGATGTTACTCCTTATTTTCAGTTGGAAAACTTGTTTTTTTTTATATTTAATTTCTGATCTTTTTTTAAATAATGCTGGGAAATACGGCGCCCTGTTCATAGCAATGTCCCTTCCCCCAGGAAGACTTTCTTCTTGAAAAGATCCTCCCATATAACCCCCGACCCCCCCTCACCCCCCATTACCAGAAAAAATTTCCCCTGAAAACGTCTGTATACTTCCCAATAACCAATACTATATGTTAACATTGGGTAAAGTTCATAACTTTTAGCCCTCCCCCGGGGGGCTTCGAGGGATTAAGTCATCCAAAAAGACAAAGTTGTAACATTTTCAACCATGCTGAACAAAATGGCTATCTCAAAACTTTGATCCGGTGATTTTGGGAGAAAAATGAGCGTGGGAGGGGGCCTAGTTGCCATCCATTTTTTTTGTCACTTAAAAAGGGCACTAGAACTTTTAATTTCCGTTCCAATGAGCCCTCCCACGATATTCTAGGACCACTGTGTCGATACGATCACCCCTGGAAAAAAATAAATAAAAAAAAAAAAAAAAAACACGCATCCGTGATCTTTCTTCTGGCAAAAAATCCAAAATTCACATTTTTGTATATAGAAGCTTGAAACCTCTACAGGAGGGTTCTCTGATACGCTGAATATGATGGTGTGATTTTCATTAAGGTTCTATAATTTTTAGGGAGTCTTTTCCCCTTTTTTTGAAAATCAGCCAATTTTTCTCAGGCGCGTAACTATTGATGGGTAATATTAGACTTAATGAAACTTATATTTTTGAAATCAGAATTAAAATCTGATTCTTTTGATGTATCTATTGGTATAAAATTTCCGTTTTTTAGAGTTTTGGTTACCATTGAGCCGGGTCGCTCCTTACTTACAGTTCGTTAGCACGATCTGTTTGATATCTTGTTGTACAGATGGTTTGGGATTTGATAGAAAATTGTATACTGGAAAACTAATATACAAAAGCACTCTTTGGATATATTAGCTCTGGTTAAAGCATTTTATCTTCTTGGTTAAAGTTAAACAGTCCTTTGCTATTACTGAGACCACCTATAGATCTCTTATTGACTCGGGACTCTACAATTTTGACTATTGGATTACTAGTGAAAATAGGTCTCCTGTTTATTAAATAAATGATGTTGAACAAGGTTTGGTCAATACTTCTTATTGAACAAGGATGGTCAATTACATCCTTTTGGTCAATACAAGGATGTCAATCCTTTGGTCAATACAAGGATGATAACTTTGAACAAGGTTTGGTCCCCCCAAAGTTTATTGAGGATTAAATAAGAATTATATTTCTATGAGAAAAAAGTTAAAACATGCTTCACTGATAAGACTTATGTTACTGCGACTTTTAAAAAACTTACAATAAAAAATATATATTTTTTCAAGCAAGACTTTTGCAAGATTTGCGGAAAAAGCCATTCTGAGGTTAATTTTCAACTCCTTGAGGCCCCCCGTAAGATTACCAACGATTTGAACTTGTATCGTGCTTCCATTGTACAAAGTGTCCCCCCCCCTTTCACTGGCTCATATCCAACTATTCTCCCCAATACCTCCTTCCCGTAATTTCTCTCTTTGATATTATAAAAAAAATCCAAAAGTTTGGAAAATCAAGCACTTGCCCCTTGGACGTCCCAATTGACTTATTTAAAGCCTTTTGAGACACAGTTACTGAACCATTATCTAGTATTTTCAACCAAATAAAAAAATTGGTAAATTTCCAATTTGCTAGAAACTAGCTTATAATACCCGTTCCAAAGCAATCTAATAATCTGACTTTCGCCAACGTACGTTCTATTACGCTAACTCCAGTGTTTTTCAAAACTTTTTGAAGGGTTCCTTTGTGACTGGCTTAAAGTTAGAATTGGTCCACGCATTGACGCCTAGCGCTTCGGTAATTTAAGGAAAACCTCCACCACCTTGTTCCTTTGATAAATACTATCCTAAGTAACCTAGAGAAGCTAAATGTTTGGCTAAACCTGGTTTCTGTCGATTTCCAAAAAGTGTTAAACTTGGTTGACCACAATATGCTAATTCGTTTAATTAGTGAATAACTTTGAACTTGGCCCTCGCTTAGTAAATGTTGTAATATCGTTCCTTTCAAATAGATTCCAAATTTGTAATATGGGAAAGATAATATATATATATATATATATATATATATATATATATATATATATATATATATATATATATATATATATATATATATATATATATATATATATATATATATATATATATATATATATATATATATATATATATATATATATATATATATATATATATATATATGTAATGAAAATTAAAATGGGAAAAATAAAAACCCTGCTGACATAATAACTCATTGATGCTTAATTTCAGATAGCTGTAGATGCCCAAGGATTATTATTATTATCCTGTCATAAGACCTCAATGTAAAGTCTAGTTCACCATGAAGGGTAGGAACTAAATTAGGCTGGAGATGAAGCTGCTTTGTCAAAGTAGCATGATATCTTGTTGTAGAGATGGTATGGGAATTGATAGAAAATTGGATACTGGAAGACTAATATACCCAAGCACTCCTTGGATATATAAGCGATGGTTAAAGGGTCTGGTATTAGGTCTAAACTCCTTCCTATTTAGAGTAGAATTCCGCAAGGAAGCTAATTGGGACCATACTTATTTCTTGTAATGATTAATGCAATTGCTAAAAAGCTACCCCAAAAATGGAAATTTGTGGATGACTTGTTGATCCTTGAAGTATTTCATAGGCATATTATAAGTGACCTTCTTGGAATCCTAACCCTTGTTTGGGAAGATTTTATGTCCAAAATCAAGTCCTTCGTTTCTTTTCTTAGTGGATTGTGTATCGTCACAATAAAAAATTCCCCTTTTTATCCATTACCGTTTTTATATTGCCCATTCATGATACTTATGTTAATCTAGTATTTTGCACAATCCCTTTTAAAATTGTCAAGATTTCTGATTCTCTCTTTATCTTTGAAGATTTTGACTTTTTGACATTAGTCGTTTCGATTTTAACGTGATTGACTTATAATACAAATTCGGCTTCTTTTTTTTTCTTTTTTTAGTCTGTGATATTGTTGCCATTATTGATTTTAATGTGTTTAACTAAGAATGTGAGTTAGGTTTCTTTTTCTTTCTTTTCTTTTAGCCTATGATTATCATGAACAATTATCAAGTATTATTTTATCCCCCCACCCCCTGTTGTTTTTCCATCATTCGCACCGTATAAATTTTGTTTTTGTTCTTGGGCTGGATTTTTATTTTAATGTTATATTTCACTAATTTTGGCTATATTTTTATAGATCATTTTTATGTTTGACTGATTTTTTAACTTTTGTTTTACTGTCTAGGTTTTTCCTTTTACCAAGCATATAAAGCGAATTTGGCTCTGTTAGATCTTGGGATAGTCGTTTGAACAATAAATTTTATCATATCTTATTCTGGATTTGACAAAGAGATAGTTAATTATCTTTGGGGAGAAATTGTTACAGTTTTTCAGGCCGAAATTTTCAAAATAGAGTGTCCAGCTAAAGGACTGAAACAAGTAGAAAATACTGGAAAGGATATTTACATCGCATTTGATATTCATTCATGCATCATGATTCTGTAGTGTATAAAGAGTCGGCAAAAAAAAATTGAAGAGCTATTAATCTCTGAATCGTTTAGATTCCAAGGGATACCAAATTACTGAAATTTGGGTCCCATGGAACGCTGGGATTGAAGGTGATCAGATGGCTGACGAAGCAGCTAAGGATTTAGTATTGTGGAAATGTTATGGACAGAACCTTTCATCCAAATTTCTCATCTGAGAAAAAACTTGCGGAGAAATTGGAGCATTGGAAGAGTGGAATGAAATTGGTATATTAAGGTTGAATGTAATAAAACGAAGAAATTACCCCCTAAGCATAATCTCACCCTGCCTAGGTGCATCCTATGATTGAAAAAGCTTAACATAAGAACGTTGTAATATAACGTTGAATAGCGTTGATATAGCGCTGGAATATAACGTTGATATAACGCTGGAAGAAGCCATAAAATGAACAGAACATAATGGAAAACTTTTACCTCGAATAAAGAGGACTGAATATCCAATTTTCCAAAGGTATGAGATAGCCAACGTCAAAAGAAGATAGCATCTGATAAAAGAATGTCCAGCCACGATAAGCAAATTGCTTCGGATATTCAACAATGTTTACGTCAAGCAGGTCCAACAGCAGGCAAAGTATATGGAAAGGAGGCAAGTATAAGGAGGCAAGTATAAAGGAGGCAAGTATAAGGAGGCCTAATCCATCAATGGTCCTCTCAGCTATAGATTAAGCATATTCGTTTTTACAAAGTGGAGGCAATTGGCCTTTGAGGTCTGAGCTTTGGTCTAGTTTTCTGGGTCCTCTCTTACATGAAATTATTAAATTAACTGCAAAAAGAATAGGCCTATGTATAATTTAACAGGACGCTCATCTAAAACTCACCATTTCCCAGCTGAAAATACTTTGGTTGAAATGGAAAGCCAACTGTTCATTCGTGATGTTAATAATCAGCTGTTCGTAGGAGTTGGTCTCTGCACACTCAAAACCAAATAAATCAAGTAAACCAATCGCATGAGGATCGCCGCTGAAATGAAAACAAAATGAACATACATTTTTCTCAGGTTTATTTATTAATTTAAATAATATATTTTAAACAAATAGTTGCCCATTAGATAAAGTAGAGCAATTACATTATTTGCAGCAATCCAAAATGCGTCATGTTACCCAGTTTTGATTCAACAATCAATTTTGATTTACAATCTGGTAAGAAATCTTTATAGGCTATAAAAAATTTTTATGAAATCATTCAGACCTCATCAATATGATTGACGTTGGAACAGAAAGTTGGAATATATTGTATACTGTCTTGAAACTTTTGCCATGCCCTTAAACTAATAACCAAGGCCACGAAAACCGTCTGTGTTTATAGGCATTTAGAGGTTTTTAAAGCCACAGATTGCAATAAAGGAAAAAAAAAAAATAGATTACGGTAATGCATTTCAGTGTTTAAAATTGTGCTTCATTTTAATTAGTTTATTTTTTAATTAGCGTATTAGCTAAGAAGGAGAGCAAAAAGAACAACTTTTTTTGTACCCTGCCTAGTATTTATCCACTACTACTTTATCAAGTTTTTGGCTAAAGAACCTATAGTCCGGGCGCCACTAAAGCGTATCTCGCTTATTTCTGAGTTGAGGTGATCAGAAAAACACAATCAGTTTGACAATAGTTTCCGACTATATCGACCACGCTGAATCCGAATATGGGTAGCGGCAAAGCTGGAGGTTACGGCTTGATCTTGTAAAAGCAAAAAAACCACCATTTTAGCCCTGTAAAATGTGTACAAACTGTTTATTTTTTTTCTAAGGTTTTACCAATCTGATGTAGTGGCGTGACATCTCATTTTGTTCCTGACATAGTCCTCTCATATAATATGTTCAATTTTTTCCGATATCTCGTATAGCCCAGGAGCTATAGGCTAATATTTATTTATTTTCCCCGAAAATCTCAAAATTCAAAGGTTCATTTCCGCTAAACCACGTATCTTGGACCTTTCTATAATTTTTGGATATTTCATCCTTTTCCAGAATTTACCTTGAGTATTTAGCTTCACATTGCCGTAAAGTTCAAAGCTTCAACTGTTCGGTGAAGCCGTCTAGAATTTTTTGAAAAAGTATACGTCAAAATGTATATGCAAAAATACATTTTTCCAAAATGATGATATGACACATCTTTTATGCCAGAATTTAACGCCAAATCTGAATATGAACTTTACTTTTCAACCAAATATCAACTTTAGTTGTTGTAGGCTAATTGTTTTACTACTCCACCTTGAGATCAAATTTCCCAGGTACGCATTTTGTAGGAAGAAGAAGACGAAAATGATAAAAAAAGCTTTCGTGAAAGGAACAATCTTGTGAACTCTGTTGCTGATTAAACTTGAGGTTGGTAGTATGATTGAGAAGCTCTACTGTTTGTGGTTAGAGCTAAGAATAGGAACTGAACGACGCCTAATGCCTGCCTTATGTAACTGTGTAATGTCATGGACAGGTAGGCTAAATAACTTTCAGATTGCTGGAAATGAGTGAACAGAAACTGAGTATTAGGCTTCAAGATGAAAACTCAAGACCAGGTTGGAATTAAGAATGAGTTTTTATCTCAAACTGTTTGATAGACATTTTGTGACATTTCTATGTAGACTTGGCCTATACTGTAATTAGGCTAAGTTAGATCAGATATTTCTTAGGGTATGTTAGTCTTGATGTTGCTGAGACCACCTTAAACCAATCTACCACAAATCCAATATTTTGGATACCCTACGCCAAATGCTGGGTATATCTAACATTTGGCGCAGCCTACCCTAGCCTACAGTTAGGGATATTACTTGTCTTATGTAGACTTGGCCTATACTGTAATTAGGCTAAGTTAGATCAGACATTTTTAGGGTATGTTAGTCTTGATGTTGCTCTTGAACAGTATTACATTGAATCAGACGAAGAAACAAGTACTTTTGATGAGCTGTCAGATTTGATGTCTGCGTTCATGAATTGCGGAGGCTCATTCGACAACCCAGACAAACACTTGGAATCTATGAAGCCTTTGATGAACCAGTTCAACAAGTCGCGTGACAAAAACCTTACAACGAAGCTGTGGATGGAGTATATGAATCTTGTGCTGATTCTTCTCCAGTTCCTGATGGCAGAGCGTGGGGGAGACTGGGAAGGTCATATTATGGGTGCAACCCTCATGTTGCCGTATGTGACAGCCGCCGGGCATTATAAGTATACTGCATGTCTACTCCAGTATTTGAGTGACATGAAAACCTTGCCACCTAGCTTGCATGATATCTTTGTCAAAGGACTATTCAACGTGAAGCGGAAAAATTGCAAGATGAATTGTGTTTCCCCAGATCATGCACTGGAATCCACACTCAACCTTGAATCAAAACAAAAGGGAGGAATAAAGGGAATCACACTGAGCTCAATGGCAGTTGCCAAGTGGACTACCACCATACCATTCTGTTCTGAGGTTTCCTCTGCCCTTTGTCGACTTGCCGGAATTGAGAGCATGAGTGAATTTGACGGTGAAGGAAGCAAAAATGGAGCCTTTGAGAAGCGCCAAGAAAACCTTGTCAGTAGTGTGGTCTCTGTTGTCGAAGACCATATTGATCCGTTTACATGTGATGAGGAATCATTGGTGAATATCATTTCAAATCAAGTCGCTGATGAGGCAGTGGCAAAGAGCCTCCTGGGTGCCCGTGCTAGTGGTTTAAAAGCATTGGAAGCATACTTCGATGGAAAACCCAACCCCTTTTCCAAGGTTAAAGTAAAGACTATGGATTGCGAAACAAAACAGGCCAAACGCTCGACAACCAAGACCGGTAGCAGCGTTCATGCTGAATTGGAAGCTGTTAAAAGGATTTTGGTTACTGTTGGCACTAGTCAAGAATCTACACTTGAGATGCTAAGTAAGATCATGCCGCATGAACTTTTGCCCTACGCCCCAGCAATATTTGAAGCAGGAGCTGGTGAACGTATTAAACTTCGATCGGGTACGAAGTCAAGTTTTCTCGAGTTCATTCGTACCTCTGCAAGTTTAGAAAGTTGGCCTAGCGAAGTACTGATTAACACGATCACGGGAACGGGTGTGGTGGTAGATTTCATGCCGTTAATCCGGTCGCAAGTGCCAGACAAAACCGAAACCGTTGAGGTATTTTCGAAACGAATCCTTGCAAGGCTCTTAAATTGACTCCCAAAATCTACAACCGAGCTGCATATTGTAGCTGATTGGTATGACGGAGTGTTTGGCCTTGCAAACTTGTCCGGGCATCCTATTGTTCTAAAAGACAGTAGTGGATGTCATGAGCGGAGAGGAAATACAGTGACGAAGAGTTTTATCGTTGCGAAGAGCATGGTGCTAGAAAACTGGGATATCTTGCTTATGCAGTCAGAGAGTAAGGCAAGATTTATCGAATGTATTTTTGAATTGTGGAGCCATGTCTGTCTTTCTGAACTAAGATTTACCATTTACCTCTCTGGCGGATTCAGTGACAGAATGAAGGTCCTAAAACTGGTCCCATCCAAAACGACATTAGATCCGAACCCGGACTACGAAGCTACCTTGTGCAGCACACATGAAGAAGCCGACACGCGTGTGGCTCTCCACGTTGCCGAATGCTACAGAAATGGATGTTCCCAAGTAATTGTTGAAGCGAATGATACAGACATTGTGGTCATTCTATTACAGAACTATCACGAAATATTCCTCTGCAGGTGTGACCCGGGCTATAAACCCGAGCTCTACGTTCAGTTCCGTGTAAAAAGTCTTTCCGATCCATACAATTGTGAACAGAACATCGTGGGCTGTTGTAGAGTCAATAGGGCTGCTACATTGCATTAGTGGATGTGATACGGTCAGTTTTTTCTTCTCGAAGGGCAAAAAAACATTTGCTACATCTGCTGTTAAATCACAGCTCATTCAAGAAATTGCTGACCTTACACTGAAAGTGAGGAGTGATATCCGAAACATCATTATGTACGAGCCCAAAATCTTACGTATCTGTATAAAATAGACTGTATCGGTATATAGCAAAAAAACAGTCCGAATTTGGTTCTCTCAATGACCTCCGAATTCATTTATTTCCCAGAAAAAAAGAAGTTGAACAGCTTGCCCCCAACAGATGGTTCTTTCGTATATCACGTCAAGCGAGCTATACTTCAGTGGAGCATTATTCTTCAGGCTGTGATTCCTAAGCCCTATGTCTTCAACCCACTTGAGTTTGGCTGGACCCATCACGACATTTTAGGAGTCAGTCCAGTGACTTCAGCGCTGACCCCCTGGCCTCTAACTGTCAACAAGGCTTCGACCTTTTGTTGCTGTAAAACTGTGTGCAGTAAAAAGTGCCCTTGTTTGGGGATAAGGCCATGCGACATTCTTTGCGCATGTGGTGGGCGATGTGGTACCGACAGTGACGATTCAGACGAAGATTAGCGGGATTTTTTTCGTACGTTGGGGGAAAACCGTTGGGATGCGCGGGAACTGTATTTTGACAGGCTTTACTTGTATTTTTACTCAATTAATTTCAACCCAATAGTATTTTTATACAAGTATTCTAATAAAAATACAAGTATTTTTATATAGATGTACAGTACTTCAAGAAAATCAGAGCTTATAGCAAATTAAATAGTATATAGCAACTAAAGTTGAAACACGATGACCAAGTCAACACTACCGTTAGACTCGGCGTCAAAATTTAGCATATAAACATGTCTCGCTGTACCATTTAAAAAAAAATAGGCCTACAAATAAGTAATTAGCCTATAACAAACGAACTTAATATTGGGTTGAAAATTAACGTTGATATTTGGAATCCACGCTAAATTCTAGCGTAGAATATTGTGACATATGACTTTTTGGCAAAGATACATTTTCGCATACATTTTTGGCTTATACTTAAAAAAAAATTCTGTGCAGCTTCAACAAACAGCTGGAGCTTGGAAATGTTCGGCAATGTGAAGCTCAATATCCAAGGTAAATTCTGGTAAAAGATGAAAAATCCTAAAAATATATTAAGATACGAAATACGTGCTTTACCTTGAAATAAAGATTTGAATTTTGAGATTTTCAGGGAAAATTATTAAATATTAGCCTATAGCTCCGGGACTATACAAGGTATCGGAAAAAAACAAACATTTTCTAAGAGACGACCATATTAGGAATAATATGAGATGCCATGCAACTAAATTGGAGTGGTACAACCTTAAAAAAAAAAAATAAACAGTATGTACACATTTTATAGGCCAAAAAAGGGTGTTTTTTGGATTTTAGAAGGTCAAGCCGTCACCTCCAGCTTTGCCACCACCCATATTCAGATTCAGCGTGGTCGATATAGTCGGAAACTATTGTCAAACTGACTGTGTCCTTTTGATCACCTAGTTGTCACATTATAGAGGTCTGGCGCCCAAGCTACTACAAAACTTGATTGACTCTTTAGTACGAAATTTTAAGTTATCTCTGTTGAAGTTATCTTTGTGAAGTTATATCTGTGAAGGATTATCTCTGTGAAGCTATCTCTGTGAAGGAATAGCGCTATTAAAAGTCAGCAATAACTGTCAGTTTTGTACCTAAAATCAGGTTCCCTTTCACTGCAGAGACCTTTTAGTTACAAGTTCCACCATTCCCTCTTTCCTCTTTATTATTTTCAAACCGATGAAGCCAACCAACATGTCGTGTTCGAATGCTACCTCCTCAATTATGTGTTCTTGCATTTCTCCAAAGAGGAAAAAATTCTGATTGATGATTGAGATCCTGAAAAAGTCACTAATTTTGTCAAATTCCAGTTGATACAATCCTGATTATATTTACAGTGTGCCACATCAATTTACCTTATCGGATTAACCCATCTAACTGAGAAGTCACCATCACATCAATACAATCTTCAGCGTATAACCATCAATAAATAAATTAGACCCAAACAAGCATAAATTACAATACACAGCCGAGACAGACTCAAAATGAGCAAAAATTAATATGAGAAGGGCTGACATCCCCATGCCTTTTCCAGACCAGAAAATGATTCGTACTTTACTGAAAAACAACAAATAAATGCGGATCTAAAGTTTAATATACATATACTGATATTTATTCCTTAAAGTTTTAATAATTCTTGATTTATTAAAGTTAAGAAATTGAAAACATTTAAAATGTATTATTTTTTAATAACGTGGAAATTATGTTCTGGTCTTCAGAAGGCATGGGGGTGCCAGTGCTACTCATATTAATTTCTGGTCGTTTTGTGTTTGACTCGGTTATTTACTGCAACTTCTGTTTCTTTCGGATTTCATTTATTTATTGATGGTGATTTGTGGTGTTTTTACGCTTAGAAGATTATTTCACTTTATTTCTGCTCATTTTTGGCTTAATGAAGCTCTTTCTGAAAAACATATTTGCGGGAAAAGTTTTTAAAATTAATTTTTAAGGAGACAGCAGAGAATAGGGCTGGGCACAATCTTGTCTGAAGAGATGGTATTACAGTATAGTATGGCACAGGGATGTGTGCCGAGCCCCCTATTGTCTTCTGTATGCATTAATGATCTAAAAGGATTGTTATCCTTTTTTCTCGATTGGTGTGTCCCGGATTTTAGAATAGTACCGTTTGGTTAATTGTAGAGGATGAGCGTAAAATTAATTAAAGTCCCCAATGGAAATTAGTTTTATAACTGTTGATTAGAAATTCAGAAAGGGGAAGGATGAGTGAATCATTATTTTCCTGAAGACCTGTATCCGTTGTTGGAGTCAGTGTTGCCAGGTTGGGCTATTTCCCGCCAATTGGGCTATAAAATTTTCAGCTTTGTAGGACAAGCTTCTAAAAACCCGATGGGCAGGTTTTTTGCTATAATATTTGAAATACTGCTTCATTTGGGCTGTAAATTGAATTCGCTTGAAACAAAAAAAAAAAAAAATCATGTTTGAAAATTTTACCTATTTGGTCATTTACCTTCTTTGTAGATTTGGAACACAATATAAACATATGTGTCTTGACTGGGGTTATCTCCTTCTAATTTTTGGGTACCCCACCCCATATCTTCATCACCATTCCTTGAAAATAAAAGTATGTAAAACGTTATAATAACGCTATAATAGGGTTATAATAGCGTTCGCTATTTTTGGGCTACTTTGGGCTAGTGATTGCTCCTGTTTGGGGTATACGTTATGCTAAAAACCTGGCAACACTGGTTGGAGTGGGTTTTTGGCTCGTCCCAAACACGTTCCATGCGTCGGGATCTATTTTGAAAATGAGCGGCAATATTTACTTTGTGTTGTTAGTACAGTGGTGTTTTATTAGCTGGGAGACCACCGAAAATGCGAAAATCAGATATGATAAAAACCTGTTAGTCTGCAACACGCGAGACAGATACCCGGTAGTTCCTATGAAACGCTGAATAAAACAGGGGTACTAAAATAAAACAAAACAGGATAAAAATATAATAGTCTATGACCAAAATTATAAAATCTACAAACCTATCCTGATCTGGAATAGGTTACGTTTGTTGATTTGGCATCTTTTTCAGTCCTTGGCAAATCCCGAAAATTTATCATTGCAGACTAATAGGTTTTTATCTATCTCGTTTGGTCACCCAGCTAATAGAATAGAACAGTACCGTTAGTACTGTATGAAGATGTAGCCGTTGTATTTTATGAGAGCCTTTTGTTTATAAAAATAATAATAAAATATTCTCATTTTAAAAGTAAGTTTAACATAGATAGCCGACTTTCATTAAGGAATCAGGTAATTCCCCCCCCCCTCCCTGCACATCTCTAACCAGGAGAAAAAACGTAATACAAGACGCTCCTATCATTCATCTATGCAATAACTTATTTCAGAGGAGGGGTTACTTTATCAGAGGAGAAAAATTAAAACAAGATATTCGATTAAATCTGTAAATTATATAAAATTGTAGGGAACAACGCAAAAAATCGTAAGCTTTTGATAAATTGAATAAGGGCAGGTCCACACCCCCTTCCTGCGTATGTTCCAGATCGAAATATACATTTTAGGCTTGGGGAGGGAGGATTGTGAAAAACAGAGTTCCTGTGAGGCAAAAAATTTAATACTTACAAGACCAGCCTTGTGACTGATATCTTCATATTGATCAAGTTTACAAGCCACTCAAATGCGCGTGCATACAGAATTCGACTAAGAGACTCCCGCGATGCATAGGATTCAGCAAGAGTTTGCTTGTTACAAAGTGGTTCACCCTGCACAGTTACGCAGTAGTTTAATAAGACCCACTCCAGTTTCTTTGCATCGACTTCGAGTAGTGTAGCAACTGCAAAATAAACATTGTCACAACATTCCTTAAATTCAGCATTTCACACTCACACCGTTCTCAAAAAACTCTTCACTTTTCACATAGAAAAATAGTCTTACGTATATCACCAAATACGTCAGATGAGAAGTTCTCATCTGACGTATTTGGTTCTCATCTCATTGAGAACGCAAAGACAAATACGTCAGATGAGAAGTTCTCATCTGACGTATTTGGTTCTCATCTCATTGAGAACGCAAAGACAAAAACCGTACTCTACAAGAGATTAAAATCATCTTGGAGTCACCAAGAACGTTAAATAATATCGAAATAATGTTCAATTTCTTTTTACAGAAATCAAACAGACAATGTAACAGGAACCTTAGTTTAAACATATTACAATGTCTTACAACTAATTTAATGCATGTTACTCAATCCGTACTAAGCAATGCTGTGACCTTGTCTGTTTGATTTTCAAAAAGGGAACGTCGAAAATGTTCAACCCCATTAAAAAATTTCCTATGACTTCAAAGAAAAATAGACAATGTCAGCCGTGTCCCGTACAAAGCGGCGTTTCTGTAATCATCCACATGAATTGGGTAACATCCAATAGACTGTTTGTGTTACATTGTGCAATGTTTAAATTAAAGTTTATTTTTACATTGTCTTTTTTTCTTGAAAAAGGACGCCCAAATGCAATTTTGTTTTATCCGTAAGTAGTAAGGCCATAGGCACTTAAAACCCTACCCGCAAACCTACGCCTGAGGTAGCGGGTAGGTTTTCAAGTAATTGGGTTACCACGGTCATTTGCAAAGAGGTACCATTTCTATAGAAGCTATAGTAATTTGAAATATCATATGGAATTTGCTTGAATGTATACACTTTGCGTGCTCGCACATACCAAACAGGTTTTTCTGGTAGTCCTATTCTACAGGTCATTACACCTTTGCCAAGAGGAACGAGTATAACTTGATTGGTGATTAGGATTTGAATAAAAGGAATAGTTTTCTTTAAAATTCATATTAGTAAGAGACTTGAATTCAAATATAATAGTTTATTTGCAAGGATATTATTGAAAAAAAAAAATTAGTTGTGCATTTACATTATTGGAGATTAATGATGTAACCCACAGCAGCAGCAGCAACGATATACGAGTACCTAATGTAGCTGTGAAAATAACTGCTGGCTGTAGACTATGTCTTGAATGAGACATTATGTATGCGAGATACGTGATATCATTAAGCAAGTTTAAGCAGGAGGAGCAACTATGTTTTGCTGGAAAAGTAAATATTCTCCATATAAATAAACTTCGGTCAGCATTAGATGTCCTATCGAAATATATTGATGAGAACAAAATGCATCAGTGAATATTATTATTGTAATTATGTTCAATAAAACTGTTTCTAAATCAATGATATTTTTTTCTATAGTAGACATGCCTATATTTCCTAGAGTAAAAAAAGAAATTATGTTTAGTCTGAAGTTGATCGTGTGATAGTTAGGACTAAAAAAAAAAAAAAAAAAAAAATGGATAGATTCGAGAAATAGCGAATCATGAGGAATCTAGTTCTTATGGAAAAACGTTTGATTCTAGATGATAATTTTCTAGGCTTGTCTATTCAAAGAAAGATATTTTCTCGAGGAATGCTTGTCGATATAATGAAAACTTATTCTCCATCATTAGACTATTGTATGAAGCTTCTACATCGTGGTCCAAATGCATTTACACAATTTATTGATATATTGATCACGACACGACAAAATGATATTGTGGATATTATTTTAAAAATTAGTTTATAAATTTATGACTTTTTTTCATAAGATAGATTGTTCTCAAGTATGACTTACTCCTCTCTCTCTCTCTCTCAGACAATTTTTTTTTTGTTGATAGCTCAGTTTCATTGTGGTAGTGAGAGCGACAACACATGACAAAATGTTCAATACATGTCCGTTATGTATGTACACACAGGGCAGCTGGTCATCATGTGAGAATTGCACAATGATTGAGGAGTATGATGAAAAGTGTAGATTATGCAACCCGTGTAAATTGCATAGCGGATATGCTATACAAATTAAAGGATGTAATTCCTGTCTTGAAGTGGTGTGTTACTCTTATCCTAGAGGCCATATATGCTCCAAGTGTCATTATAATAAATACATCCAATGGGAGAGTACATATCCCTGTATGATTGGAAGGAATACTACCCAGGATTGCAATTTAGTGCTACGAAATTGGTCTCTTCGTGGTGTCAGATTGTTCTTGGAGGAGTAAGCAGATCAACGATTCAACTGTTGGAACAACAAAAGAATATGGTTTCTACGTCATCGTTGTGAAGACAATGGGTGTTATGATTATAAGCCAGCTGATTTTTATTTGGCTGTGACGGAATATGATTCAACACTTGAGGACGCTGTTTGTGAAATTGCTTCAAATAAGCAAATTGAAACATGTGAATTCGATAGAATGAATGCAATTAGTATCATTGACTATACAAAGAGATATGACAAGAGTGAAGTTACACTCTACTGTAGAAAATGTGACCCTGACATTGCAGTACATCAGGATCAGTAGACTGTGAATTCAGATAATCTACCTGGGCTAGTCCTTGTCGACAAATACCTAGTAGTGGATGAGATCTAAAGGGTAAAAAAGTTGTTGTATGATGTATATAAATTTTTATTAATAATCAGTTCCACATAAATTTTTGGAACAGTTTATTATTAGGGCACTAAAATCAATATTAAATACACTTTTAAGTATATTCTCCACTAGAAAGTCGTTCAATTGAGGTAAGTCAACGTAGATGTTGAGAAATTGCTTGTAGGTGTAGCCACGACATCTGAACATGAAAAAGAGTAGTGCATGAAAGCCACATGTCTTAGTCGTTAAATCCTGTACTCTTCGTTGATTTTGAATAATGATTTTCCCACTGCTTTCAATAACGTTGCTGATGTATGGAGCGTAGAATTTATACGATAGGCCAAGAGGATAGAAAAAATCAATATTCATCGCTGTTTGAAAGATGCCGAGCCAATGACCAATCTTCAAAGTCGATGGGCTGTTATTAACAATGATGAGGATATTTTTAACACTTGGAATTTTTTCAATGAAGTCTGAAGGTATACAATAGGACTTGTACAGAGACATTTATAGATCCATACTAAATACGTTGACTATTTGGTTTGTGTTCATGGTGCTAGGTCTAGTAGAACAGTGCCGTCGGGCGTGATTTCCCAATAGGTTTCAAATTGACTCAGTGATATTAGCGTGATACTCTCAGTCAGAGCATTGGGAAATGTACACTCTAAACGTACATTCCCTGTTCGTACTATGGTCATATCCTGTGTGCCTGACAAATCCAAAACAATAACCCCATGATTTTTTGAAAACATTGAATCGGTTATTCCATTTTCAAATAGTTGAGAGTCATGATCTAGGGATGGCATGTTCAACTCGTACAGAGTTCTATAGGATTTTTTGTCAAATGATAGAGTGTACAGTGGAATACCATTCACTTTGCACACAAGGCTAGATAGATCAAAAAATTAAAATCGTGGAGGGATTCAGTCCAGGATCCAACGGAACTGCCACTCTTCACAAAGTCAAAAGCCAATTTTGATGTGATTTCTCCATTGATAAATGATGAATCTCTATAGCTACGAGAGCCGGTGGCAATGTGACGTTGATTGGTGATAGTATGGGGGACAAGAAGTTTAATGTTGTTACCATTTGCTCTTAGCTTTTCCACTGCCAATGCAACAGAGCTCATAACTTGTTTTTTTCGGACGTGGAGAATTGCCGATGAGATAATGACATTTGCATCGGGTGCTGCTGGAAGTGTTTCTCTCAAAATTAAATTTGATTGTGCCAGCTGTAGCTCTATGTCAATCTTGACATTGGGGGGTAGCCATTGGGATATATTGAATACCTCATGATTTAATTTCCCAACCAGATGATACACCTGAGTCACTGCAGTAGTCAACTCACCGTCAGTATCATCACCTGTTCGATGTTCATAGCCCAATGATTGTCCTCTCATCTCCTTGTAAGCTTTTGGCTTCATCATTCAAAAGTGTATATAGCTTGCATAGTTTTATAAATTATTTATAGTTGTGACAAAGGATTCGTAAATGAATAATTTAATTTTTGTGAATAAGCTGTGTAGGACAAATTTTTCGTAGGAGATAACGTCACTAGTATTTTGATACGCCTTATATTAATTTTTCCTCGCCATCACATTTAGTTCAATAAATTTTGACTCCAAGTAAATTAAATTACCTTCATTTAAAAATATCTCAAAGTGTACGTTCTATGAGAGATGCTGTTGAGGGTAAAATTGTTCATAGTAGACATACTTGAGACTGACATCAATATTTTCAGCATTAAATAATTTCAATGAGGAACTGATTGATGGATATGATTCCTTGTGGGGGAGATAAGTCATTTTAAGAGAAGAAATCCTTCTTTGATCTAACAATTTTTTTCTTTTTCTTATTCTTCTGTTGCTTATTGGACTTCGTTGTTTTATTTCTCAAAGTCATTGTTGATGTCATTTTCTTCCTGCCTGGGTGGAGACTGATGAGTGAATGACGTAAACGCATCCTTTTCAATCCCTCCCCATTTTGTCGAGATTTTAATTGTTCACCAACGGCTCTTGCTGAAGATCTAATATTTTCTTTAACACTCTCCTTGAAATTCTTTGCCGACCCCCAGTCCTGTAGTGTGGAGGAAGCAAAATTTGATGCAGCAGGTACAAGATATTTTCTGGCAAGGGGTAGTGCAGAACGAAATAGCCTAGCAAACCAGCTACCAAGACCATAGCCAGACATTGTAGTATTCCCCTTGTAGTAGTCCAATCCATTGCCTATTTGACATGGACTCAAAGCACCAACACAACAATCAATATCGGGACAGACAAATGGAATTCTTCTATTGTTCATTTTTTAGGTGATTGTACCGTCGTCGTTGACAATGGGTCGAAAATGACATGTAATCACTGCTAAGCCTTTTGAAATTGCTAGAAAATCACCTAATTCGGCTCTTAGTGTTAACTGACAGAGTTCCAAATAGGAAGTGTTTACGGGAATATACTGAAGATGCTTTATATTGTAGTGGTGAACATGTTCTTGGTTGGTTTTTCTCTCAAGAACTCGTAGGAGGGGAACATTTGAATTACCAACCCTAGATGTTTCCACAAATGAGGCGTAGAGAAATATACAAGTGTCCGTGGAGAAGTCATGTGGGTAGTCAGCAAAAATTAAATTAGTGTTTCCATCACTTCTACCATTGATTATATTGAGCTTAAAGCCAAGAACGTCCTTTAGGTTATCATTTAGAATAACCTTTTCATTGGCAATGGGTGAATTAATGTAGATCTTGCCCTCCTCCTTTGAATCGTTGAAATGAAAAGCTCCTTTTTTACGAGCAGAAATTCTTTTATTGATAGTACAACATAAATCATTCATACATGTGAGCTCCTCGTAAGGTAATTCAATATAAGGATAATCCATCCAATTGATTTTTTGAATTTGTTCTTGATCACCTAGTGGTGGCGGCCAATCATAGGGTCTAATTTTTATTTCATATTTACGATCCTTTCTCAGGATGTCATAAGTATTTTTGAGAATACAGTCGACAAGAGCCACTTCATATGCACCGTCAAATTTGACGGCGGGTGAGAGTTTTGTCCAAAAATCACTTGTCGCATTCAAGTCATTGTATAGAGGATCGGAAACGTTGGACATGAAAGTTACATAGAAATCATTGAGCATTGCCAATATCTTCAACACTAATCCAAGAATCAAAATCAGAGTTGTATGCTAACCACCGAACAAGTAACTATTTCTTACCCCTACGAGTACGTCTCTTTAATATCTTTTCAATTTGATAGATTTCACAAGAATTTTTAACTGTTTGTAGTTCATAGTCATAAAAGACGCCGAGAATCTCCTCATATTTGGTATCACGCAGGCGATAAGTTATCGGTTTAATTTCTAGGATTTCTGCCAATTTAAAAAGTTCTTTGGAACACAAGTAATTCTCCTTTTCAAAAACATTAGTTGTTCTATTAATTCTAACAGTATCACCAACATTGAATTTATTTTTCATCTTCTTGACAGCCGACAATTCATTGGAATACTGTTTAAGAAAGGTGTCAATTGTATCATGATCAGAATGATGAACTTCCGTTGGCGTAGAGTTGGACAAGGATCGATGAGGTCGTTGATTATAAATCAACATGATTTTATCAAGATCACGAATAAAAGCCGATTTATTTTTCAATGTACAATATCTTGAAATTAAAAGTCGAATAGTTCTTATCAATCGTTCGGCCAATGCAGCCTTTATAGGACTGTGACTAGGATAGAGCAGTGTACTATATTTCTCTAGTACTTTTGCAACATGGGGATTAACAAATTCACTACTGCTATCGGTTTGAATTTTTTTTATACATATCCCGTTGGAGAATACTTTCAATGGCCTGAGCAACTTCAGCACCTCTCTTTGATTGCAATAGAATTGCATATGCACAACGACAATAAACACTGATTGCAAGTATAATGTACTTGTACGGTGTATTGTGACGTCTTTGAAGCTCATCTAGAGTCAGGAGATTTGCTTGCATTATATGCAATGGGTAAAAGGCTTTAGTTTTTCGATATTGATTGGCACGAAGTCTATGATTTCTATGCAGAGTGTAACTTGATTCATTTTGTAGATAGTCTTGTACACTTTTAGTGCGAACACCAGTGACTTTGGAAAGAGTGGTGGGGGAACTTAAACTCCCCGCCTCACCAATATTTTCATAAACACCTTTCAGAACTTCAACCATTTTGAACGTAAACACGTTGTGTAACGACCGCTACCCTTTTGTATACTGACCGTTGGTGGTGACGCTGACTTGATACGTCTTCGCTTTTGTCTAGCTATCAGCGGTGTGCTAGTATTTTACAAAATTTATTTGAAATCTTCTTCTTCAAGTTAATTTTTTAATGTTGTCAATGTTGTTGTTGTTGTTGTTGATGATGATGACGATGATGCATTTTCATTTAATTTTTTTAGAATTTTTCTATTGCCAATAAGACTTTTGTAGAATTTTAATGTATTTAAAAAGTTGTATAGATGAGTGTCAAATGATAATATTCCTTTACGATTTGTAACCATATCATAGATTAAATCAAGTAGATTATAGCTCTTGCCCTGAATTATAATCCCTGCTCCATTGCTCTCAACTTGAATGTGATCACTTTCCAAGAGATAGGCTAGGAGTCGTTTTCATTGTTAACGATATTATTTGGGCCATAGAATTACAATATTAATTAAAAAAGAAAAAAAATAAAACATCTTTAATTTTGTTACAGCAGCACAATACTGAGGAGATTATTATTTTTTTGGATCAGCACCACCAGCAGTGGGCTTAGAGCGATAGGACTTGTGTTTGTCCACTCGGCGAAGTGCATCTTGAAGTAAAAGCAGTTTTTTATCATCCTCAATATTTTCATTGTCAAGGAATTTACTCAGATTGTTCTCAAAGTGTTTGAAGAGTAACAGAGCGAGTTCTGTAGGCGTCAATTAATAGTGTTTTGCCATTCTCTCTCTCTCTCTCTTTTAGAGAATACTGTCTACAATTCCGATAATTATTGGCAGTAAGAGTGTGAAAAATCTACCGCCCGCCTGAAGAAGTCGTTTCCTTTTAAAATTCTTTACTTTCTTTTTAGAGGCCCATGTACGTACAATGGAACGATGTTGCTTTGCCTGCTGCTTAACTACTTCTGGCACTTTAACATTACCCTCGATCAAATTTAAACAAAGTTCGGATATTAGATTAATGAAATCGTTGTCAAGACCGTGTTTGACTATTGCTTTCCTAAGCGGAGGTTTTGAAGTGCTTAGAACTGACAACAAATGTCTATTTTCATGTAGTTTCTTCAGTGTCATGATAACAACTAATAGATCATTTTATTGTTCACGGGGAGATATACTGTAATTTCATTGTCAAAAATATCTGTGACTACAGGCAGATCCTCGGGTGTATTTTGATTAGGATACTATAGTATGTAGCCTTAGGGTTTATTAGTTGCCTGATTGTATGCTGAGAGCATAAATTTGGGGGCTCCTGGGTAGATTTGTTTATTGAGAGTTATTAGCGAGCTGGAATCACGAACAACTCTGTAGATGATATAGTAGGAGCAGTTCAATGCAAGTATTTGCATACATTTGCTTTGATGCAAGAGGTTGTGTAGAACCAGAGTAACAAAAATCTGTTCATGTTGAGAGCGAACAGTGAACATTTGTAGAATTTCCTGTGACCATTGTTCAATAGATTCAGCCAGATCGTCAATGATCAACCAAGAGTTTGGTTCAATAATGCTGAAAACATCAAGTCCCTGTATGAATTGTATCTGCACCAACCCCATGGTGGTGGTGGCAATTGCTTTTATTTTATCATATGACTCCTGCCAAATACTATAGCAATAGTAGATTTTTTTTGGCTTTTCCACAAACATTTTATCACAATTTTTAATTATTTTAGTTAAGAGTGTTGTTTTGCCCGACATTGACGTTCCACACAGAAACGATCTGAATGGTGTTTTAAATTGATACATGTTCCCTTCAACAGTTCACCTGGACAACTAACTGTAGACTATGGCCGTCTAATGACTAAATAATTTCCCTATTACTACTACTACTCCGTTCAAGAATAATAACGAGAAGAAGAAGAATAAAGAATTATATTTTCTTTTATTATATACATAAAAAAAGGTGACAATACTTAAAAAAAAAAATACTACATTGAAAAAGACACATTAAACATCAATAAAAAAAATACACTTTTTTTTAAATTTATTTATAATAAAAAAAACAACAACATTTAAATAGCCACTAGAAAAAAAAAACACTTAAATAAACACACTTTTTTTTCTGTTTATTTATTTATAAAAAAATACAACATTTATTGGACTAATGTGCACACACACACACTTGTGAAATAATATCATACACTTTTACTTATAACATTTTAAATTTGGGGGTCCCCCCCCCCCCCCGGGGGGGGGGCCGAGGCTATGGGGGCGGGGGGGGGGGAGCGCCGGGCGCCGGGGGGC
Source organism: Artemia sp. Qi Xiang Cuo (assembly GCF_049724085.1). Taxonomy (NCBI): domain Eukaryota; kingdom Metazoa; phylum Arthropoda; class Branchiopoda; order Anostraca; family Artemiidae; genus Artemia; species Artemia sp. Qi Xiang Cuo. The sequence goes on from NC_142805.1 coordinate 22,258,981, forward strand.
CCGCGGGGGCGGCCCCGGGCCGGGGCCAGAATTTAATACTGGAAATTGATCTGCCTTGCAAACACACACACACATTGAAAATTGATTGTGATAGAAAAAAAAAGAATTAAAAAAAAACCTAATTACCCAAAAAAAAAAAACCTCCCACCCAATTTATACTTTTTTTTTTAGTGAATTTAAGTTAATTTTTTTATACCGAGTTGTTTTCTTTAATCTGTAAATTCAACTCGGTATGAAATTAAATAATTACCGTGTGGTAGTACCTTAACACCATCATCAAGCACAAGGACTTCGTCCGATATGGCAGACATGGCGTCTTTCTCAACTCTAACTGTGTAGTTTTTAAATTGTAAAGAGTGAATCGCCTTGACTTTCGCCCTTGGCACTAAAATACGTTCCACACAGTTTTTATACACAATCATGTCGAAATTACTTTTTACAAAGTGTGTAGGTACCCCCTTGCAAAGTTGTTTGACATCCTTGCCGTGCGTTTCCACACAGTATACCTTCGGTCCAGGAAACACACCACTGGATATCAGATCACTACCCGTTTCAGATTTTAACATTAGCAATTGATTTGGGGCCTGACGTTTCACTAGCTCTGAGTAGAGGGATTCGTCCCAATTAGTGTAGTCCATACGGGAGCTAATATACTCACCATTTTCCAAATTATTCAATCGATTTTCAGTTTTGACTTTTAACAGGAGTGAATCAGTGTCTCCGTGGTACACTTGAACTTGTCCCTCAATCGGCCACTGTACCTTGCATACATTATAATAAAATGATAACATGAGTTTCTTGGATTTTTCAGTTATTGCACTTCCACCCGCAATATTTTTATTTAATACAATGTTTCTTTTTTTGCGATGTAGGAGAACCATATTGGAGTCAAAGATTGTGAACGATGTGAAGTTTGGATCCGCAATGATTCGAGCACAATCTATGGGGCTGGTTACAATGTCACATCGACTTCTGTGTCGTACGCTCTCGCACATTTTACCGAAAGCTGAGTTCAAAATGAGTTTATAGACTTCTTTTTCAACTTTCGTTTTCGCTTGTGAACGCTTACTGACAAAGGTGTCAATAAATATTTTCATGTAAGGCTTTTGATCAAATTGGAGGGCTCTATGAATCTTTGTGACCTTGAAACCATTGAACACCATCCATTTCAATAGCACGTGATGAACAACGATAGTCTGTGTCGGGTTGAGATCGGCAATGAGTTTTTGTTTTGAAGTTACCCAGTGCATACTCCCATCCTCTACTAAAGATAAATTATAGGGGCTCAGAGAGTCCCTACCCACAGGTCTATTTATGCACGGAAAAACAAAGTCTTTTAGCGAGTCATGGATTTCCATGGGTATTTCACCGTCAATTTCAAAAAACCATCCATGTGACCCATTCTCCTCAACACTGGCAATGTCGGGGAAATTCGAAGCACAGGGATTGTCAAGCCTTTTATAATTACCACACGGCAAACAGTAGTGAGACATTGCCGATGGGTAAAGAGAATTCATATCCAAAAAAACTGCGTCCGACTTTTCATCGGTGTGCTGTCCACTCGGATCAGTTTTCATGATACGATCCTCGTGAAAAACATACCCACCCCTCATTGATCTCTCAACAAACAGATGCTGATCCACATCGGCGATCAGAGCTATTTATTCTCTTCTGATTTTAAGTATAAAGTCCATCACCAAATGGGGAGTGGAAAAATAATAACCCAAATCTTACCCAAATTCCCCATAGATTTTATCCGTATTTTTGCACACACTATCCAGAAGAGTGAGTACGTCACTGGCCAAGTAAAGTTTACAATAATCCCACCCTCTTTTACATCCACCCTTTGCCCAAACCCTCTTAGAAAATTCTTAATCGCCAGCGGTGCACTCACTATCAGTAAGAGCATTTTAGGAGGCTTCAATGGGTGGTGGTGTCACATCATCTAGCATCGAGCCACAGTTTTTATAGTCATTTGGACGTATACCCTTTTAAGTTAATAAATAATACATTTCATAATCGGGGCCGCGCTGTTTGAGGAGGGGGAAGCTATCAAAATTGTCATCTTTCTGCACCTGAATCAATTGTCTTAAGGATTTGGAGAAGAAGCTGGAAGAGTCTAAAAAACGGATTTTATTCAGGCACGTGTTACCCTTGTCAACTGTTTTCCACATGAAATCTAGCAGCAGTAGCTTCTCCGATGAGTTGGGCATGATATTATATGAAAAAGAACCATCTATCCATGCGTCATCTACAACTCCTCCCTTGGCAATGCGGGCCAATGCCGGAAGAACAAACTTTAAGTCGTAATTGGAATTTTGCATAAAAACAGGTACGAAAAATTGTTTTCTAACGTTTAAATTGCATGACTGGTGTGATACCCCTCAAAAGTTACTCCCTCCCGATGTAATTTCCTGCCACACATGATCATGGTCGATCACCTTTCTCCTTCCCCCATTCCAAATACCATCATCAAATTTTCCCTTGCACACTCAACAAATTTTACGATTTTAAATGGCCATTATGTCATCTGGTGATAGGACCAGAGGATCGTTTGTATAACGAAGGTGCAAAAGAGCACTGTTTGCTGTTTTGACTAGACTGACCAATGCCGAGCGCATGCAGTCTTCGCCGTCACTCAACATCTCCACTACCTCCAACCCTTGCATTGTATTATTGGAATCTCGTTGCGCGTGAGCGTAAGAGACCCCTATGGCTTCATGTATTTTAAAACGATTTGAATTTGACGGAACGCACACGTCTCTGAGCTTAGCCTCGCAGTCCAAAAAGAACTTATTGCTCTGTAGGATTGTGATTTGAAATTTTTTAAAACGTAATATTACTCTATCTCTGCTTACCGTCTCCACAGCCTGGTATCCATGATGTTTACAGTGTTTCATGTGATACTTTAACTTTAAATCAGAGCGAAATCTCGAGAGGCATGTTGGACAGAAATAACACGCACCACATCGCGTTTGACCTTCACTTAGAAACCTTCTAATATTCGTAATTGCATTGAAATGACCAGTTTACTCAGAGTCCGTGGGTGGGGTGTATAGAAGCCACACCCAATGTTCTAGTGACTCAATTGAAGGAGCCCGCACTGGAAATAATACACCCTTCTTATCGGAACTGTGACCACCTTCAAATTTTGTTTCTTACTGTAACACCGTGACACCAATCTTTAAATGTGAATTAGTTCGCTCAAAATATCTACTCCTTTTAGTGTCACGGGATATTGACCATTTAAACAATTAAAATCTACTGTGGGGAACTTTGAACCCTCCCAACCATGAACTGCCATTTCGTTCAACTTCTTCCTTGTGGCATCTATTCTAAGAAGTCTGTATGCTGCAATTGAAAATGCATACTTGAAACACTGTAGCCGCGTATCGAAACAGATTCGTTGTCCCCCCCGCCACCCCTCTCAATCTGAATGATATTTTAATTCAATTGCCCTCCCTCCCCCATGCCCACCGCGGACAAAAAAATCCATTTTAAACCTAAAAATGTTAATATTTAAAATTTCAATAAACAAAACCACAGATCAACTACCCTCCTCGTGATAATTGTACCACATAATTTGAAGACGATGTTCCCAATTTAGAAAAATCACCCCATAATTTTAGAAATGCGGTTGTATTGTCAACATCTCTGAGTGCACGTATTTAAAATAAATATCAACTATTCTTTCATTTAAAAAAAATTTTTTTAGTGCTATTGATGCTTTTAAAATGACCCCCACCCCCCCCAGCCCCATGTGTTGTTCAAGAATAGCTCGAATCTTATCAGTATATGAATGTGTAATGGCCAGGGGATCTGTTATTATATCCCCCGACACGAGAGAGTTGAAAGGGTCACCGAATTTGGCGCTTTAGACCAATGTATGATGCAAGGCAGAGTTGGAGAGAAAAAAATCCGTAAGAGGGGATACTGTTGCTGTTGTATTACTACTTCTATCTATAGCATTAAGTGGAATGGTGGCAGGTGACAGAGAATTGTCAATAACACCACTCCCAGTCTGTTCAATCACATTGGGGGGATGTGGCATGAGGTCCCCTAGAACATATTCCAAGGTGTTTGGGGACAATTGGTCGAGCCAGCCTGTATTGTCCTCTGATGGAATTTCGTTATGAGGACCCGGTTCAGATTTACTTGTAACATCACCTAAATATTCACGCATGAAACTATCTGTCCACCCCGGATCCTCAAGCATGTCAATATCACACCTTAAGTCATCCAGGCTGGCCATTTCCCCAAAAACATCGTTAAAGAAGCCTCTGTCCCACTCCAAATTCTCTAGAACCAGTTTAGCTTCATCCCTGAACTCTGCTGGTGGTGACAGAATTGGTCCTGTAGATATAGTTGCTTCATCACTCAATGGTGTCGCTGGCGGTGCTATATTTTTAATCTGTAGAAAAAAAGTTTTATTTTTTATGTAAATTTTTTATAGTTAATAAACTTTGTCAATTTCTCATAGTCATTGTCACACTACCACCACCACCATCACCTGAACAATTAAAAGAAGAAGAAAAAAAGTTGCATTGCCTTATTTCTTTCATAACGTAAACTTAAAATGTTAAAAAATATATATATATTTTTTTTTTTTTTTTTTTATTTTTTTTTTTTAGTCAGGAAAATGTAGTCTTATTATTAGAAGGGTAAGTTAGAACAAGAAAATGATAAAAAAAACAACTAATGGTTTTATTCCAAAAAATTTTTTTTTAATAAAAATGCAAAATATGGGTCCAATTCAATTGTTTGAGCCTCTTCATTATAATTCTCAATGAAATTTGACCATCGTTCAAACGCTTGTTAATAATTAAATAAAAAAAAAACAATATTTTTTTCAACTGAAAGTAAGGAGAAACACTAAAACTTAAAATGAACCAAAATTATTACGTATATGAGGGGGGTTCCCTCCTCCTCAAGACCTCGCTTTTCACGCTAATTTCAAATTTTGTTCCAATTCTTTAAAAATGACCCCTGAATCAAAAAAGTCGCTTAATTAGAATAAATAGCTCTTTTGAAAGCAATAAATAAACTTTAGCCTAAAGAGTGAGGTATTGACGGAGGGGCGAACCGCCTCATATACGAAATAATTTCTGTTCTTTTTAAGTTTTAAAGTTGCTCCTTACTTTCAGTTGAAAAACTTTCAACTGAAAGTTTTATTTATTTACACTAGTTTCTAGTTTAAATTTTAGCTTAAAATTTAGTTTCTTATCTTTTTTAAATAGTGCTGGTAAATCTGACACCACCTACATAGAAAATTTTTCTTCCCCCATTAAAAATTCCTCCCTGGTGAGAGCCAACCCCGTAACTCCCTCCCCCTACCCCTCCCACGACCACAAAAAAAAAAACAGAAAAACCCGGTATACACACCGAAAACCAATGCGATATGCAAAAAAAGGGCAAAGATCATAACATTCAGTCCTCCTCCCGGGCATGTGAGGGATTAAATCATCCTCAAAGACATAGTTATTAGATTTTTTTGAATAAATATGGCAATTTCAAACTTTTGATCCGGTGACTTTGGGAAAAATGATCCTAGGAGGGGGCTTAGTTGCCGTCCAAATCAATAGGTCAATTAAAAAGAGCAATATAGATTTTAATTTATTTTTGAATGAGGCATTTATTAATATTATAGGACCTCTAGGTTTATACAGTAACCCCTGAAAAAAAAAAACACAAAAAAAAATACATCCTGATAAAAAAAAACTAATGGTTTTATTCCAAAAATTTTTTAAAATAAAAATGTAAAATATGGGTTCAATTCGATTGTTTGAGCCTCTTCATTATAACTCTTACAGATATTTAACCATCTTTCAACTGACATGGTATTCTCTATGAATATTTGGTCCTCGGTTTCAGTTAACGGACAGAAGCCCAATAGTTTAGCTGTTGATGGTTCCACCTTCTCAATACTTTATATTCTCATGCGTCTTTTGCTAACGGATTTGTTTGAAGTTGACCTGGGCTAAATAAATGTTTGTAGGAGAGAGAAGAACATTTTTCTCCATCCATATTAACAATTAAAGTGCAATTAAAATGTTGGATGGTCCTTTTTTAGAACCCTCCTCCCCTCCCCTCCCCCTCCCCCCTTCTCCCGGGGAGGATTCTGTAGCCCCGGGAGCGTCCTGCGTCGTAGGAGTAGATATCCCCGGGCGAGTTGGGGGGGGGGGGTGGTGGCATTAACAACATATTTCAAAGAGAACAACCGCCAATTCTTTAACGAAAACACCAAAGTGTTTCAATGAAATTACCAAAAACGGGTTCGCCCAAATAATGTTTCTTGACATCGCTGTGAAGACATATTTGGAAATTATCATAAAAACCTTTTTTGCTGTGTAAATTGCTTATCGAAGATAGACATCTTGCTATTTAAAGTCCGCTTTGCAAGGGACCAACTTAGAATTCAAATCGGATTAAAAAGTGATGGGAGATCTGATAAGTAGCGGATGCATGCAAATGCCTTAGCGCAAATATACCAGTTTAAAAGTGCTCGTCAACTGTGAGGTACCAAATCGTTTTCGTTTTTTTTTCAATTAGTTTTTATTTTTCTTATAGTTACATTTTTTTAATTGATTTTTAATTCATAGATGTTATTAGTTACTTTTTTAGGTTTTTTTTTTGTTTTATAAGTGCGTGAATAGCATTACTTTATATATATACCGATGATTTTGGAAACTAAAGAAAATGAAATAGTTTTTAGAAATAAATTTCAAGTTTTTACTCATACAAATAGATGCGCCTGAGAAAATGTAACATATTTTTTAAAATATGGATAGAAAAAAAAAATTATGTATATAATTACAAATTCTGACTGGTCTTCTATATCTGAACTCCTTTGCAAAACTTGAAGGGGGTTAAGCTCACAATCTTCAGTAGGCTGGGGTGCGATATTATATGAAGCAGCCCATTCTATTTTCAAGGTCCTTCCAAATGATATTGAGATAACACTGGTGTCAAAGGACATTGTCATTAAAATAGCCAAGGTCAGTGTCCAGTCCACGTCGTCGGTAACTATATAAGCAACATGTATTACTTATTGTATTGCTGGTAGCCTTAATATACAATATCTATCTCTTCCCTTATTTTAAGAATGGGGGTTATTGCACGTTTACACTTACTTTAAAAGAAAAAGAGGTTAAAATTTAACATGAAAAAAAATTAATTTTTGGTTTGGAAAATAATTCATTTTATTTTAGGAATTTAAATTAGCTTAAAACATTTTTTTTTCAATAGAGCTAAGCACTTTTTCAAAAACATCCCTAAAAAGGTTAACTGATCATGATAAAAATCACACCGTAAATGCAGACTGGCCTGGAAGTATTTTCAAAAACACCCCTAAAAAAAAAAAAACAAAAAAAAAAACCGCCGAAAGTTTCACCCAAAAATATAATTATTTTGAGGTTTAAGCTCCAAAAAAAAAAAGGCTTCTAAGTATATAAGTATCCTTAGTTCTAGTGTAAGGAAAGAATTTCTTCCTTAACCTAATGACAAGACAATTTCTTTTTTTATTATAATAATGAGAAAATTTTTACTCACCAGAAATTGCTTAGAATTATCCATTTTCTATGTAAATGCTCACAAAAAAAGTCAGTTTTGTTATGTTCAATAAACTATTCAAAACTGTTGAGGAATCTAATTTTAAACCTTAATATAAACAAAAAATAATTGGAATCTAAAAAGATACATCGGTTTTTCCGACACAGGTTTAACCTAAAAAAAAAAATCGTATATCATGAAATAGAAATTCAGTTAATTGTGTCAGAAAAAACTTGAACAAGAACAGATTATACCCAACCTGTTTGGTACGGGCGCGCACGCAAAGTATATAGCTTCAAGCAAATTCCAGATGATATTTCAAATTACTATAGCTTCTATAGAAATGGTACCTCTTTGCAAATGACCCTGGTAACCCAATTACTTGAAAACCTACCCGCTGCCTCAGGCATAGGTTTGCGGGTAGGGTTTTAAGTGCCTATGGCCTTACTACTTCCGTATCCATAGTACTGCTTGTTATCTTTATGTCTGATGTTTTTTATTCATTTATTTTCCGCTCGTTTGGAATTCATTTACTTATTCCTAGTGATTTCTGTTTCGTTTTGAATTTTAATTATTCTATGAATTTATTTTTGCTCTTTATAGAAATTAAAATGGCTGTTTAATTTTGCTTGAAAAATTTAGTTTTTTAATTAATAAGAAAATGGGGGAATCGTAATTTTTTTTATAAACTTGGGAGACCCAAAACGCTCCCAATAGAAAAAAGAGAAGCCCTAGCATAAAGAGACCACTTTTTCAAGGGTGGAAGTACTCATTTGGGTATGGGTAGATTGATCTAAGCTCTTTTCTACTTCCCGGAAGTTTTAAAATCGCTCTTGGCTTTTTTTTAATATTAGGGCACATATTTATATGTTGAATTCACTTTGTACTCACCTAACAGATACTTTTTCCTGATAAGATAAGGTTAAGTTGAGTTCTGTTAAAAGCTATATTTTTTATTTTCGAATTATCAAAACTTCGCTTTATTTGTGACTTAATTTCGTCCAAGTTATTTGTTTTGTCTAGTCTTAATTATTAACTAGTCAAATTATTAAAATAATTATTAATTATTAACTTAATTATATCTAGTCTTAATTAACCTGGTGTAGTGGTTTGTCTTAATTATTGGATTATGGTAATAAATATTTTAATTTTTGAGGAAAAACGTAAATAAGGCAAATAGCGCCTATAGCGCTAAAGTACGACGATTTCTTTGTATATTCAATTCAATTCAATTCAAACTTTTTATTTCCTCCGAATACGAAGAGTAAAAAAAAAAAAATAAATAATAACCGCTATTCAACAGGCCATAAAATTATTTTAAAGTATATAACAACAAGTACGCAAAGGCCTTCAATCAAAATTACCACACAAATGAACACTTCATTCAATAGATAATTAATTAACACTTCACAAATTAACGCTTCATTCAAAAATTAAATCAAGTAAAATAAATTAAGCTTCGTGCGCAGCTCTATATAAATTATGAGAAAAAACATTTAATTTGGATAAAAATTTCCTTTGCTTTTTCTCCAAAACATCAACAGGTTTTTTTATTTTATATGCATTCATTAAAAAAGTATTTGATTCAGATTTAGAAAAGCGGCAAAGGAACTTAACCATTGCTAAAAAATCTACATTTTATTGAAGTAACTGAAGCGATCGACTCAAAAGGAGTAAATCATCTGCGTAAGCAATCCACGACAGAACATAACCTTTACCATAAATAAAAGTCAACTGAATTTGATCAAATAGCCCCGAAACATTTAAATTGAAAATCAAAGAAGAAATAATGCTTCCTTATCTCAGCCCCCTATATAACTTAACATTATAATCACTAAACAGATCATTCCACTTATTACGAATACGAGAGAAGCCATACCACTTTTTTAAAACCAAAACTACTGGTAGTGGGACATTATTCTTCAGAAGCGCAGTCATAGCCCAAGAATGGATAATTGAATCATACGCCGCCGCAAAATCTAACGCAAGAATCTGGTGAACAATTATTATTACGATGTCTAGAATTAACCAAACTCCAAAGCGAAGTCCTACCACTAGTAATCATTGAACCAATTTCATCTTTTATAAATTCACTATGCAAACGCAACTCAGCCCGAAAAACGCGTTTAGTTAATTTCATACCATCATAAAATGGTCCAGATCGTGGTTTTCCTGCGCAATTCCAAAGGTAACAACCTTGAGATGCATTCTTTTGGCTTTGCTTTAAAATCGGGTTAAGGTTCCAACCTAAAACACGAGATCCACGACGGAAAGAATCAGTCGTAAATGCTTTATTAGCCCCGACTTTTAAACTAAATCAATATCAATTTGATCAACATCCTTAGAATAATTTACAATTATTTTAGCTAAAAGTGCATCTGATTCTTCATGATATTTGCACATTTTTTCCAGATCCCAGATCATTTTATTTACAATTTGACTAGAACGATGGATAATTTTAAAAGATGGGATTTGAATATTTAAATGAAAAGAAAGGTAAAAATGGTCACTAATAGGCATATCCAACCCAACATGAACAGGCTGTGGTAATAACGCTGCATTTGAAACCAGCACATGGTCTAGATTAGAGCAAGAACCAGAATTATGGACATACGTAAAATCCGCATCTTTTGAAACTATTGTAAAAACCGAAAACAAAGATAAAAGAGCGGAGGAGCAGACATCAGAGATAGCAATGTTGAAGTTAAAATCCCCGCAAATAAGCCACTGGAAATCTGATGGAACTTTCGCCACAAATCGCGATAATTCTAAACATGAAAAATTGAAATCATAATCCGAATCAATAGTATGATAATTTGTTGGTAATTAGCACGAAAAAACAATAATCCCTGGGATTCGAACAGCAACAAAATAACGATTAACGGCAAACACTGAAACTGGAATATTCTCTCGAATAAAAATGCAAACGCCTCCTGATGGGCGTCCACCTGTAGGTGTAGCTGGAGATATAAAACACTTAAACTGCTGCGACAGGCTCGAAAGAAGACTAGTAGAGTGGTCCTGAAGATGATGCTCTTGCAGACACAAAATATCCAGATCGCGCAGCATAGACTGCAATACATGTTGTTTATCACCAAAACCATTCAGATATATAATCTTTGCACTAATCATTTTTTATTCTTTGCAACTTTTTCGGTTAACTGTTTGCAGCGATAGCTAAATCCAGTATGCTCATGAGATCCACAATGGAAGCAACAATGTTCATTCTGGCAAGGGTTGTTCCTAGAATGAGAGTGTCCACTACCAAAGCACTTGAGACAACGTTCCACGCTAGAGCAGCCTGACGATATATGCTCTAGCGACCCGCATTTGTAGCGCATTCGCGGTAAAAACTTATAATCAGTAAACCGGAAATGTTCTTAGCCAATGTGAATCCCATGACGCAAATAATGAGACTTAGCCGTCAACGAACGGAAGTATACACGATAGGATTTCGAAACACCGATGCGCTGTATCTCTTCGATACTTTGATTAGAAGCAGACACACTCTCTGGATTGATCGGGAAGTCCACTCGTGATAATAAACCGACAATTCTCGATTTGCGAACCTCAATTTTACCGACCTTTTCATTCAAACAGGCTTTCAAGTTTTTGGCGTTTTGTCTATTCGTATGAATGACCCATTTCTGTTGCTGGGATCCTGATTCCTTAGAAAGTGAAATCCGCACTCTACCATCAGCTCCATCCAAGGATTTCAGAAAAGCTTCACGCTTTAAGGGATCATCACAATCTTGTGGTGGTGAATCTACTACAAGACCCACTGTTTCTGACTCGTTATTCAGCGGAGGCCAGGATTTATCATTGAGTTTTCTTTATTTATACAGCTCAAAACCTCGCTCTGTACTCCGTCACAACACTCTTTCACCAAAGCAGGAGTCTCTGCTACCTTACTTGTGACGTAATCAAGTTTATCAATTATGCTAAAAAGATGCCGGTCCCAGGTTTGAATGGCACGGCTAAAGCGAGCATATTGATCCGTATCTATCGTAAGTATCGCATCACTTGCAGTCATGACGAATTTCAAGTTTGGCAAGCGAGGGGTAGCATCCTCAGAAATAAGAATGTCTAAAATATCCTTTGACAGGCTTTGCTTAGCAGATGGGCTGCAAAGTGCAAGGAGTTTATACTTGGGATTTATTAGAGATGTTAGGAGGCTTCTAGCTTGATCAAGATGATCATTAGAATAGAAGTTTGTACACGAAGATATACAGGAGGCGGACGAAATTCCTGACTGTAGACAGTGCCGGAAAAAACTTAAAACGGGTGAATAAACAAGAGTCTCTGAAGGAGGCGGGATCTGCGGTGAAGCAGGTTTATCAGCAAATTTCTCGCAGCAGTCAGAGCATTGATATATTATAATACTGTCTTTCTCAATACTCTGAAGAATTTCACAGAGGTTATGGCAGAGGCGACCACAACCCCCAGCAGATGTGTTGCAAATAACTGTTCCTCTGGTTGCGAGGCTGAGGCTCTTTTTGCAAACTTTGCACCCTGTCTTGTACAACTTTTCAGAAGTCACGGCAGATATTTATCAATTAGTAATAATAACATATGAATATTGACTTGGTACTATGCGCTAAGGAAATACAAGGGGGCTAACCCAAGCCACTACCACGCCTTCGCCTGAGTAAAACTATTACCAGATAAAATATCTGCTTACGGAGGGTGTTCTCCTCGGTTATATTATATCCAAAAAAAAAAACAGTTCATAAACACTCACAATCTATCACCGCGCATCGCGCCAAAATTCATTTCATTTCACAAAGCACCCTCCTTCGCGCAATTTAATTTACTGTAATTTATTTCAAACTTAATCCTTATTCCAAATTAATTCATTGAATTAAATTCAAGCTCAAGCAATGAATTAATGAATATCAATAATCTAGGTTAAGTTCAGGTCAATTTAAAGTTCAAGAAATCCAAAAAAGATGTTTTCACTTGGGAGACTGAATCAAGTATATTCATCATTGTATGAAACTAATGCCCGGTTGAAATTTCAATGGCCTTAGCAAAAGAAAGCATGATTTTCAGTAATCCAATTGTCTTGAAAATGAATTAAGAAAAGTTGAGATATACTCACCCTTATTCTTGTGTAAGCTTCTTAACCTGGGGATTTATTATTATATTTATTACCCCCCTTGAGTCTGGCTTTCTTAACTTTATTAGGATTTATTATTTTATCAGTTACTTTTTGACATTAATTTTGGCTCAAGCTATCAAAACTGTAAAGATTTTATTTTTACATGCTTATGTTCACATGACTGCAAAATTGGATTCAATTCTTGCTTTTTGAGAAACAAACTTTCTGCTTCTTTCAGGTGGTTTTTACCATTTCTATTAGTACAAAACAACACATAATGTAAGATAACACCAAATAAAAGTATCAACAAACAGACATAAAAGTCCTGTTTTGTTTTTCGAGTAAAAACAAAAGGTTTTTTTAATGATCAGACACGACAAATACCAAGACTAAATAAATGAAATGCCAAAAAAGAAAACAAAGAACCTTAAGAAAAGGCTGAACGGAAAATTTTCGGGAAATAAGCCAGAAGAAAGTCTCCTAATGAATAAATTTTAAAAAATAGTGCAAGAGTATAAAGGTTAAAGAGTGTAAGAATGTAAAGGTTATGTAAAGAGTAAGAATTTGAATATTATAAAGTGCAATGCCTTCTAAATATTTCAGTCCTCCAGAGAAAGGACGACTTCTATTGTTCATCGTCATAGGTGCTTTTCTAGAAGTGCCCAAAAAGAACTGAGGGGCAAAGTCCATTAAAAAGAGCCAAATTTGAAGGAAAAGGGTGGAAAAATTAAGATTCAAATAAATCGAATTTTTTTTTTTTTTATAATCATATTATTTCTTAGACAATAAGATAGAAAAAATAATTAGGCACAACTATAAAAATAATACTAAGTGAATACTTAGTGCAAAACCATCCTTTCTACCCCCAAGAAAATAGGAAAAGATTAGAATGTCAAAAAAAAATGTTAGAACAACAGCCTAAAATAAAATTGCACAACATTGACTAAATCAAAATCGTAGATAATTGATTCACAGATTAAATTTGTGTTTTTGAGTTATCCCAAGAACAGAATCAGTGACTTTTGCAATGGCCTCACTGCAGGGGAAGGCAGGGTATATCTATCCCCCAAATTTCCTCCACAGACTTTGAAAAGTACTTTTTTTGTATTTTCTTTTGCAAATTACTTTTTTGGCATTTTCACTAAACAAATTGAGAGAATAACAAATCATTTGCCCTCCCCTCGATTATAAAAAGTGCATTTTTGATCCCTCCCCCAAACATGGCCGTGAAAAGACGCCACCAGTTGAATTGTGCTTACCATTTCCAAGAACTTCTATGCTACCATCATTTTTAATAGCCCCATTGTCAAAATCAACTTCCCCCAACAAAAGAATCGCTGCAATTGTCTTATAAATGAAATCTGTTTCGTCTTTACTGAAATCAAAGTGTTTCCAATGCGTCTCAAATTCAATGAAACTCTCAGCACATTTATCAGCATCAGCACATTTGGTAGTTGGAAGGTAATTATAATCCTTTTCTGCTTCAAGGAAATATTTATCTAGCCTCCTGGTCTTTGCTAGGCCAAAATAGAAATAGTAAAAGATGTGGAAGTTACTGTTGTTCCTGAAAAAGAAAAATATATTAGCCTTTCAGAATTCAAACTGACCAGCAGCTTTTTAGCTTTGATTTTAAGGTTAACTTAATTAATTTTAAACAATTAGTTCACAAAGATACTACCAGAAAATAGACAGCGACACCTTATAATACAGTAAAAATTTGGCCATCGGAAGCTAAGCAGTTTTAAGAATCCCCCTTGACTGCGTTCATCCTGAAAAAGCAGTCGAAAAAAACTGCTGATGCTAATTACACAAGAAAAATTAAAAGTTCCGATGGATTTTTAATAGATTGTTTGCTCAATAAAAGTCAAAAAAAGTAATCGATGTTCCTTTTTAACTTTCTCTTTTTATTTCATTTTTAATTTTCTAGTCTTTTTGACGAAACGTTTTTTTATTTAGCCTATACAGTGTTAATATTTGAATTAAATGATAGTGACTCTAGTTAGAGGCGTTTTAGGACGCCTCGCTTATATAATTAGTTGTGAAAAAGACTATCTACCCGGAAGCCGGTGTTTGCTCCTTTCTCCTTGAAAATACCCCCCCTCCACGAAGAATAACCCCCATAGAAAATGACCCCTGGAAAATACCCTTCTGGAAAATACTCCAAGGAAAATACCCACCCCAGAAAATACCCACCCCCAGATAAAACCCTCCCCCTGAGGACAATATCCACCCCCGGGGCTGTTTGGTCTCCAATCACTTTTAACTTCTCAATTTCTGATAGAATGAGCATTCTTCGAAGTTTCTGCGACCACAAAATGGAGCTGGGGATGAGGAAGGGAATAAATCTGCTCAATTTGGAGTTTAATAATACTCTTCACTTTCATAATAAGAGTGTAGACGAGAAATATTCACCGAAATCAGAATGGATTAAATATTGATTTCACATTTTTGATCCCCCCCCCCCCCGAAAAAAATAACCCCCCAAGCAAAAGTCCTAGATACGGTCCACGGGATTATATATCAATTTCTACTTCCACCCTCCCCTCGTCTCACTCTTAGAACTAATTCTGTATTATTCAAAGGCTCAATGAAAGTCGGGATGTTTCGGTATTAAAATGCACCGTTTTAGTTAACCTCCCCCCCACCCTAGCTACAAACCCAAAACCCCATTTTAGAGGTTTAAAACCCTTAGGATATATGCAAATGTTTGAAATTATAAAACAACAGAGAATTCACCTTGTTTAGACCTTAAAAACATTTTGGCTATTTAGAGAGGGAGGGAGATGCCTCAAAGGGTGCATTTTAATGCTAAAACACCCCAACTCTCATTAACCCTTAAGATAACTATAGAATTAGTTCTAAGAAAGAAACAAGGGTAGGGTAGGGGTAGAATTTGATTTACAATCCCCACAACTGTATTCAGGACTTCTGTTTTGGGGGCTAATGTTTTGGGAGAGGGGATAAAAAACTTTAAAAAAAAGCATCAAAAATATGAAATTGATATTTAATCTCTCTTAAGTTCTGCGAAAATTTCCGGTCTACGCTGTTATTATGAAATTAAAGAGTAACATGAAACCCCAAAACGAGCAGAATTTTTTTTTATAGGAGGGTAGGGGTAGAAATTGATTTATAATCCCAACAAATGTATTCAGGACTTCTGTTTGGGAGGCTAATGTTTTGGGGGGACGGGATAAAAAACTTAAAAAAACGCATCAAAAATGTGAAAGTGATATTTAATCTCTCTTAGGTTCTGCGAAAATTTCCGGTCTACGCTGTTATTATGAAATTAAAGAGTAACATGAAACCCCAAAACGAGCAGAATTTATTTCTTATAGGAGGGGGGCTGCCCCTTTCTCATCCCCTCCACCACCTTATGGTCGTAGAAACTTCGTAGGATGTTCATTCGATTTCGGGATGAGAAAGGGGGATGCCCCTTTCTCATCCCCTCCACCACCTAATGGTCATAGAAGCTTCGAAGGATGTTCATTCGATCAGAAATTGAGAATTCTAGTCCTTTTGTTATAAGTCAAAAGTCAATAGATACATAGATAGATAGATAGATTTATTTTCCATATAACAGTAAAATAATTAGACAACAATCTACAAATCCCCACAAAGGCTCCATAGCCTGTAGGAGGGAGATTATGAAACAGATGACATAACATTAAAAATTTAAACTCTTAACATGTAAAGCATTTGCTTCATAAAAATGGAGAGGAAAAAAAATAATATATATATATATATATATATATATATATATATATATATATATATATATATATATATATATATATATATATATATATATATATATATATATATATATATATATATATATATATATATATATATATATATATATATATATATATATATATATATATATATATATATATATATATATATATATATATATATATATATATATATATATATATATATATATATATATATATATATATATATATATATATATATATATATATATATATATATATATATATATATATATATATATATATATATATATATATATATATATATATATATATATATATATATATACTACTACTAACAACTTACCGCAGAACCAAGCCGCCTGAGGCTACAACAGCTACGCATGCTCCTCTTCCATCTCAATCTATTCAAAACCTTCCTTTTTACACCCTCCCACGAAGTTCTCATTTCCTTTAAATCTTTCTTTTTGACATCCACCCACCCTAGACGAGAACGACCTGATTTCTGTTTAGCCCTAGACGGTTGGCCGAAAAGAACAATCTTCGGCAATCTGTCTTCCTTCATCCGCACAACGGTCCCTAGCCATCTCAACCTTTCTTTCATTATAGCCCGAGAGAGCGGTATTGAACCACATTTTTCGTACAGCCTATTTTTTGAAATATGGTCAGTCAGCCGGGTACCCAGAACAATCCTTAAGCAATTTCTCTGGAAAACATATAGTGAATCTTCATCCGCTTTTCGAAGCGCCCATGCTTCAGAGCCATATTTGACTACTGCCATCACCTTTTCATCACCATTTATTCCTAGCCTTAGTGACTTAGTCTTCTTAACATTAATTTTCAAACCTGTTCTAGCACCTTGAACTCGCAAAACCTCTAAAAGTTCATTCATTTTGGTCACACTTTCCTCTAGGATGCTTAAATCTTCCGTAATCTAAGTCCAGGAGACGTTTTCCTCCCCATTTGATTCCGTGGTATATATATATATATATATATATATATATATATATATATATATATATATATATATATATATATATATATATATATATATATATATATATATATATATATATATATATATATATATATATATATATATATATATATATATATATATATATATATATATATATATATATATATATATATATATATATATATATATATATATATATATATATATATATATATATATATATATATATATATATATATATATATATATATATATATATATATATATATATATATATATATATATATATATATATATATATATATATATATATATATATATATATATATATATATATATAGATAAGCTTATCTATTATTAGATAAGCTACGAAGTAATAACTTTTGCTCTTTTCAAGTTTCAACTTCACTCTTTACTTCCCTAGGAAAAAATTTGTTTTTTTAAATAAATTTGCTTGTTTTTTACTAAAATTTAATTTATAAAAGATGATGCTGTGACCTCCTTTATTTATACGAAATAATTTCTGTTCGTTTTAAGTTTTAATTTTGGTCCTTAGTTTAAGTTGAAAACTTATTGTTGTATATAATTTCTAATCACCTCCAATCTAGGTGAGAAAGACACCTCAACCCTTATTAAGGAACTGAACTAAGAAACCATGCATTTATTGAAGTAAAAAATAAGTTTAGAGTGAAAAAAAACAAAAAAATCAAAACATAGTGTTGTTTCTTTTTGTACAAAAAAAAAAAATAAAAAACAGAAATAGATCTTTAATTCTTTGTTTTGAAACATTATATTTAGTAGCACTTAAGAAAGTAATTCCAGGCGAGTATCTACGACACAAAAGGTTAACTGAGCGAACAGGATTGTGTATCGACATACTTACCGAAAATTTTTGCTGGCTCAACAGAAATGTGCCTTTAGGCTTAGGGATTTATTTGACTTATCCCTAAATAAAAAGCCACTCATTACTCAGAAATGAGTGGAAATTTCAAAACAAGATCTTTTCTTGTGTAGGTACGATATATGGTATTATAAACTAAGTTTGTTTTCATTTAAAAAATTTTGGGAAAAATTACCTGAATTCTCCTACAGAACTGTTTTCATTTGTTTTTCTTCCTCTTTAGATACAGAATCTTATGTATAGAGAGAATATTACAGTGGAATTGTCAAGTAAATAATCTGAGTAAGTAAGTATAAAAATAGTAATCCTTTTTTGAACATATAACTTTGAGTGGTTCCAGGACCACATGCCTACACTACTCCGACCACTAAGTGGCAGGCGGCTGGGATCAGGGGCGTAATTTAATACGAGTAGAGGGGGCAACTTCCCAACCCAAACCTAAGTTTTTCTCCAAACCCCGGTTAACCCCCCCCCGCCCAGGTGAAATTTAGTTTCTTTAAAAATGTGGTCAAAAGTAAGAGAAGCCTGCATAATTCAAGTATCTACTAAAACAAGTCATTTTTCTTTAGTACATCTTTACCTTTTTTATTACTATACGGCTCGTTTTCAGTTTTCTCTGAGTAGTGAGGCCATAAAAGGTTAAAACGCATCCCAACGCCTTCGAATCCCAATCCGGACACTTTTTTTTTAACTTGTAGCATAGGAAAATGAACGCAGGGAAAATAGCATTGGATTTCAAACGCACAGATGGGGAAATTAACATAGGGTTTTAAACGCACTGGAAAATAGCATTGGATTTCGAACGGAGCCGAAACACCGAACACCGTCACGCAAAACACCTATACAATGCGGTCACTTGTTTCTAGGTGACATTCCCGCCCTTGGCAAGAGTTCAATGGCTAGGTAAGGTGAATTACTACAGCATGCCCTCTGACGTCATGGCAGCCATAGGGAAAATAACAATATATTTCTACCGGAGCCCTCTGACGTCATGTGACACGCCCCTTTTCTCAGTATACCTTTTTGCCAGGCAAGATTTCCACCCTTGGCCTGATTCCCATTGTTGGCAAGAGTTCAATGCTTCGGTTAGGTCTGGTGTTTTTCTGTGACAAGTCCCCTTTGTTTTTCTGTGACAGTCCTCTGACGTCACGGTACACACCCCGTTTCAAGCGCACGTTACACCACGCGACACACCCTTGCCTTTAAAGGGTCAGATAAGTGGTACCAACCCCTCAAGCCGTCACAACTACGCAATGTGGTTACCGATTCTATTAAAGGGAACAAAGTTGCCAGGACTCCGTGACACACCCCTCTGGACCCCAGTGACGTCATACGACTTACCTCGTTTTCAAACGGACAGATATGTACTTTGCGACAGGAACCCATGGGGGAATCCCCGTTTATAGCTCAAACCTTACGTAATTATTGTGCAACAGTGTCCTGTGGTACTTTTTTTCGCCCGAAACGCCCAAAGCATTTATTCCTTCATTAACTTATTGGCGGCACAAACTTTATGTAAGGTCATGTAATGATTGCGCATCCACCACTGCCAGATAATACAATTTTGACATTTTTCGCCCAAAAGCCTCAAGACAATTTCTTTTTTGGCGTTTCATTTTTCGCTCAAAACATCTTTCATTTTTTTTTAGAGTTCTTGACCCCACCAGGACTCAAAAGGTCATTCCCTTTTAAGCGTACAAGGCCCCAAGCAAGTCGTCCATGAAACCTTTGCCAATATTTTTTATCTTAAACCATATTCTAAAAATAATCTATTAGAAACAAGAAGATTCCCCATTTTTTGGCAGTCGTTAGAACGGCGTGTTTACTGTCAAATTTGGCACACACTCGGAAAACATATATTTCCGGGGCACATTTGTTCTCAAGGTATTTTTAGCAATGAAGGGGGAAATGCGTGTTTAAATTACGTAAACACCTAGATATGAGATACGGATCCCAAACAGTAAATCTTAAGCACATAGACAATGAAAATAAAAACAAATTGACAAGCAATAAAGCATAAAAAAGACAGCTAAAAAACACAGTGAAAAATGATGGATAAATAAGCCGCATTATTATCATATATACAAAAGGAACCATCTATTATAGAAACCCGGGGCTTCTAGCCTGCAACCCTGGAGGTTAGGGGAGGGGGGGAATAATATGAGACATGGGTTTGGAGGGATAAGGTTGATATTAGATGCAATTTAAGACATATTAAGAACTGCTAAGGAAGATACCCATTTCTTTGAGTACCAGTTATATTTTCATCTCTTCCATGGGAAAAATTCCTTAATGTCCCCACCGTAACTGTTAAGCTGTAGTTAAATCCACAATGACATTACATGACACCCCCCCCCCCAACCATAACGAGACTTTCTTCCGGCATTTTCTAATAAAAATTATGGTTTTAAATCTCGTGATTCAAGTTTCTGCAACCCAAGCCTATCATGATGCCCCGCAAAACACTCCACACTGCCATGGTATTTCACTCATTTGACACCAGCCCCTCCCCCCCTGGGTGAGCTGATATTCGATGCAAATTTAAGACATATTAATAGCTTTTAAGGAAATACCCCTTTTTCATTAAGATAAATTCATGGATATTTCACAATATTCTAACAATATTTTCCAGATCCCATCTAGTAGCATTCATTTTCAGAGGGCGCCGTGATAATAGACGTAATTGTTTAGGCATTATTGTGGCTTAAAAAATATATAGGCAATAAAATGCGTAATTTAAGGAAAGACGAGGGGGAGGACTTCAGGAGAGAGGGAGCGTCTGTGAGGGGAGGAGGGTCGTTGTCCGTCAGTGGCTCAACACTGTTGTATTTTTTTTATTGTTACGCAAAGCGGTAATTTTCAAGCGTACATTTATTGTTATCCAGCCTCCATCCGCTAAGGTACCGACCTGCTCGCTGATCATCTCCGAGAAAGTATCCCATCCACCGAACGGTTTGCCTCAACCCTGACGCAATCCAGGGTAAAATTTTTAGCAAAAATATGTAGAAGGGGGTCATAATATGCACAAAGAGAGCCGTATATTACAGAAAATCAGGGGTCCTAGCATGCAACCCAGGAGAATAGGAGAGGGAGTGATATTAAATGCAATTTGAGACATATTAAGAGCTTTTAACGAAAATATCCATTTCTTTGAGTTAAACTTACGAATATTTCACATTATCCTAACAATAGGTTCCACCTCCCACCTAGTAGCCATCATTTTCAGAGGGCGCCTTGATAATAGACGTAATTTTTAAGCTTTATTGTGGCTTTAAAATAATAAGGAATAACATGCGTAATTTAAGGAAAGACGAGGGAGAGAACTTCAGGGGAGGGGTAATTTTGTAATTTTGAAGCGTAGCATATATTTATTTTTATCCAACCTCCACCCACTATGGTAGCAGCACCGCTCGCTGCTCGCCTCCGAGGAAGTGTTCAGTCCCTCGAACAGTTTGTGTCAGTTCTTAAAAAACTCAGGGGACATTTTTCAGCAAAAATATCAAAACCTGCAAAGGGTGGAATTCTTGTGCCCCTTTTCAAAAATTAAATTTTCTTCAAAAAAATGCATAACTTAGATTACAGGCAAAATTATCGAGGATTTTTCTCTTATATAGTGAGTAACCAAGATTTTCTTAAGATTTTCCCCCATGACTCTTCACTAAGTTGTGAAGTTTTTTACTACTAGCATACATTCACCAATCTTACCACCTTGAATTCTCCATTTTTTGGATAGCCGCATGAAACCTCACCATTAAGGTTCTGTGATGCAATGTATTTGATGCTGTAACTTTTATCCAGACCCGTTGCAGCCTTTGAGAGTATTTCTGTCTTTTTCAAAAATCAAATTTTCTTCAATAAAATACAAAACTTAGATTACAGTCAAAATTCTATAGGATTTTTCACTGATACAGTAAAAAACCAAGATTTTCTAAGATTTCCCCCTGACTCTTCATGAAATTGTGAAGTTGTTTTACTCCTTACGCACATTAACCAATCTTACCATGTTGAATTTTCCATTGTTACATAAAGGAAACCAAATTCCGTTTTTCTTGTGGATAAGCGCGTGAAACCTCAACATTAAGGTTCTTTAATGCGATCTATTTGATGATGTTCCACTTTAGTTCCACTTTAGTTAGGATTCTTCTCAACGAAGAGAAAAAAGTTCAATTTCTCTTTTGAATTTTCTCAAGGAAGAGAAAAAAGTTACATTTTAATTCCAAAATTTTCTAGAGAACAGAAATAGTTCCAGTTCAATTCTGAATTTTCTCAAAGAAGAAAAAGAAGTCTCGCTTCACTTCTTAGTTTTTTCAGTGAAAAGAAAGAAGTCTCACTTCACTTCTGAAAAAAATTCTATATTTCTTATGGATAGGCACGTGAAACCTCAACATCGAGGTTCTTTGATGCGCTGTATCTGATGCTATAGCTTTTCTTGAGACGCGTTACAGCCTTTGGGAGTATTTCCCCCTTTTTCCAAAATCAAATTTACTTCAATAGAATACAAAACTTAGATTACCGGCAAAATTTTAAAGGATTTTACACCGATAAAGTGAATAACCATGATTTTCTAAGATATTCCCTTGACTGTTTACGAAATTGTGATGTTGTATGTCTACTAGCACACATTCACCAATCTTTCCACGTTGAATTTTCCATTTTTAAATATTTTCATCAGAAAAGGAACAAATTCTACGCTTCTTGTGGATAGGCGCGTGAAACTACAATATTAAGGTTCTTTAATGTGATTTATTTGATGCTGTAACTTTTATCAAGACCCGTTACACTCTTTGAGAGTGTCACCCCTTTTCAAAAATCATTTTTTTTTCAATAGAATCGAAAATGTAGATTACAGGCAAAATCGTCGAGGATTTTTCTCTGATATAGTGTATAACCAAGTTTATCCAAGATTTTCCCCCCCCCTGACTCTTCACGAAATTGTGAAGTTGTTTGAGTACTAGCATAAATTCACCAATCTTACCACATTAAATTTTCCATTTTTGTATATTTTCATCGAAAAAGCAAAAAATTCTACATTTCTTATGGATAGGCCCATGAAATCTTAACATTAAAGTTCTTTGTTGCGATATATATGATGCTGCAACTTTTATTAAGGCCGGTTGCAGCCTTTGGGAGTGTTTCCAACTATTTCAAAAATAAATTTTTGTTCAATAGAATAAAAAACTTAGATTACATGCAAAATTCTCGAGGATTTTCATTGATATAGTAAATAACCAAGATTTTCTAAGACTTTTCCCCTGACTCTTCACGAAATTGAGAAGTTGTTTGACTACGGGCACACACTCACCAATCTTACCACGTTGAATTTTCTATTTTTCGCATATTTTCATCGAAAAAGGAACAAATTTTACTGTTATTTCCTGTGGATGGGCGCGTGAAACCTCAACATTAAGGTTCTTCGAAAAGATGTTTTTGATGCTGTAACTTTTATCAAGGCCCGTTGCAGCCTTTGGGAGTGTTTCTGTCTTTTTCAAAAATCAAATTTTCTTCAATAGAATACAGAACTTATATAACAGGCAAAATTCTATAGGATTTTTCACCGATACAGTGAATAGCCAGGATTTTCTAGGATTTCCCTCTGACTCTTCCTGAAATTGCGAAGTTGTTTGACTGCTAGCACATAATCACCAATCTTACGACGTTGAATTTTCCATTTTTATATATTTTCATCGAAAAAGGAACAAATTCTACTATTCTTGTGG